>NW_027591665.1:0-78933 GCF_964213995.1 Mustelus asterias
GAGACCGCCAGACACAGAGAGAGAGAGAGAGAGAGACAGCCAGACACAGAGAGAGAGACAGCCAGACACAGAGAGAGAGAGAGAGAGACAGACAGCCAGACACGGAGAGAGAGAGAAAGAGAGAGAGAGAGACAGCCAGACACGGAGAGAGAGACAGCCAGACACGGAGAGAGAGTGAGAGAGAGAGAGAGGGAGACGGCCAGACACGGAGAGAGAGAGAGAGAGACAGCCAGACACAGAGAGCGAGAGAGAGACAGCCAGACACAGAGAGAGAGAGAGAGAGACAGCCAGACACGGAGAGAGAGAGAGAGAGAGACAGCCAGACACAGAGAGAGAGAGAGAGACAGCCAGACACAGAGAGAGAAAGAGAGAGAGAGACAGCCAGACACAGAGAGAGAGAGAGAGAGACAGCCAGACACGGAGAGAGAGAGAGAGACAGCCAGACACGGAGAGAGAGAGAGAGAAAGAGACAGCCAGACACGGAGAGAGAGAGAGAGAGAGACAGCCAGACACAGAGAGAGAGAGACAGCCAGACACAGAGAGAGAGAGAGAGAGAGACAGCCAGACACAGAGAGAGAGAGAGAGAGAGACAGCCAGACACAGAGAGAGAGACAGCCAGACACAGAGAGAGAGAGAGAGACAGACAGCCAGACACGGAGAGAGAGAGAAAGAGAGAGAGAGAGACAGCCAGACACGGAGAGAGAGAGAGTGAGACAGCCAGACACAGAGAGAGAGAGGGAGAGAGAGAGAGAGACAGCCAGACACGGAGAGAGAGACAGCCAGACACGGAGAGAGAGTGAGAGAGAGAGAGAGGGGGAGATGGCCAGACACGGAGAGAGAGAGAGAGGAGACAGCCAGACACGGAGAGAGAGAGGGAGACGGCCAGACACGGAGAGAGAGCGAGAGAGAGCGAGAGAGAGAGGGAGACGGCCAGACACGGAGAGGGAGACGGCCAGACACGGAGAGGGAGACGGCCAGACACGGAGAGGGAGACGGCCAGACACGGAGAGGGAGACGGCCAGACACGGAGAGGGAGACGGCCAGACACGGAGAGGGAGACGGCCAGACACGGAGAGGGAGACGGCCAGACACGGAGAGGGAGACGGCCAGACACGGAGAGGGAGACGGCCAGACACGGAGAGGGAGACGGCCAGACACGGAGAGGGAGACGGCCAGACACGGAGAGGGAGACGGCCAGACACGGAGAGGGAGACGGCCAGACACGGAGAGGGAGACGGCCAGACACGGAGAGGGAGACGGCCAGACACGGAGAGGGGACGGCCAGACACGGAGAGGGAGACGGGCCAGACACGGAGAGGGAGACGGCCAGACACGGAGAGGGAGACGGCCAGACACGGAGAGGGAGACGGCCAGACACGGAGAGGGAGACGGCCAGACACGGAGAGGGAGACGGCCAGACACGGAGAGGGAGACGGCCAGACACGGAGAGGGAGACGGCCAGACACGGAGAGGGAGACGGCCAGACACGGAGAGGGAGACGGCCAGACACGGAGAGGGAGACGGCCAGACACGGAGAGGGAGACGGCCAGACACGGAGAGGGAGACGGCCAGACACGGAGAGGGAGACGGCCAGACACGGAGAGGGTGACGGCCAGACACGGAGAGGGTGACGGCCAGACACGGAGAGGGTGACGGCCAGACACGGAGAGGGTGACGGCCAGACACGGAGAGGGTGACGGCCAGACACGGAGAGGGTGACGGCCAGACACGGAGAGGGTGACGGCCAGACACGGAGAGGGTGACGGCCAGACACGGAGAGGGTGACGGCCAGACACGGAGAGGGTGACGGCCAGACACGGAGAGGGTGACGGCCAGACACGGAGAGGGAGACGGCCAGACACGGAGAGGGTGACGGCCAGACACGGAGAGGGTGACGGCCAGACACGGAGAGGGTGACGGCCAGACACGGAGAGGGTGACGGCCAGACACGGAGAGAGGGTGACGGCCAGACACGGAGAGAGGGTGACGGCCAGACACGGAGAGAGAGAGAGAGAGAGACAGCCAGACACGGAGAGAGAGAGAGAGACAGCCAGACACGGAGAGAGAGAGAGAGAGAGACAGCCAGACACAGAGAGAAAGAGAGAGACAGCCAGACACAGAGAGAGAGAGAGACAAAGCAATGGAAATGATGGTCTAGTGGATTCCACATCAGAGCAGGACACAGAGACACTCCATAGATGTGTGGGTTAGGTGCATTGGCCATGCTAAATTGCCCCTTAGTGTCCAAAAATGTGCAGGTTAGGTGGATTGGCCATGCTAAATTGCCCCTTAGTGTCCAAAGATGTGCAGGTTAGGTGGATTGGCCATGCTAAATTGCCCCTTAGTGTCCAAAGCTGTGCAGGTTAGGTGGATTGGCCATGCTAAATTGTCCCTTAGTGTCCAAAGCTGTGCAGGTTAGGTGGATTGGCCATGCTAAATTGTCCCTTAGTGTCCAAAGATGTGCAGGTTAGGTGGATTGGCCATGCTAAATTGTCCCTTAGTGTCCAAAGATGTGCGGGCTCGGCGGATTAGCCGGATAAATTTGTGGGGTTAAGGGAATGGGGCGGGGTGTGGGCCTGTGTAAGATGCTCTGTCGGAGAGTTGGTGCAGACACAATAGGGCCGAATGGCCTCTTTAGGGATCCACTGTAGGGATCCTATGGGAATGTCTCAGTTTTGGTTTTGGTTGTTAGATTTCCAAAGCTGACGCAGTCAACAAAACATGTCCCCGTGAAGAGGAATTGAACGGGCAAACATGGACGCACTTAACCCTAGCTCTACATAACCCGAGCATTCACACAAGCCCTTTAAAACAAAACAAACTGTTACTCTGTGTACAGTTCCGGTCACCCTATGATAGAAAGGATATTATTAAACTAGAAAGAGCGCAGAAGAGATTTACTAGGATGCTACCGGGACTTGATGGATTGAGTTATAAGGAGAGGCTGGATAGACTGGGACTTTTTTCCCTGGAGCGTAGGAGGCTGAGGGGTGATCTTATAGAGGTCTATAAAATAATGAGGGGCATGGATCAGCTAGATAGTCAACATCTTTTCCCAAACGTAGGGGAGTCTAAAACTAGAGGGCATAGGTTTAAGGTGAGAGGGGAGAGATACAAAAGGGTCCAGAGGGGCAATTTTTCACACAGAGGGCGGTGAGTGTCTGGAACAAGCTGCCAGAGGTAGTAGTAGAGGCGGATACAATTTTGTCTTTTAAAAAGCGTTTAGACAGTTACATGGGTACGATGGGTATAGAGGGATATGGGCCAAACGCGGGCAATTGGGACTAGCTTAGGGATTTAAAGAAAAAGGGTGACATGGACAAGTTGGGCCGAAGGGCCTGTTTCCATGCTGTAAACCTCTATGACTCAAGGTCTCTACTCAAGTTAAAAGAGTGGGCAAGGGGTCTTCGCTTTGTATCCCTCAATGAAAGTTAGGAACTACGTGGAGAGACTGGGAGAGGCTGGGGTCGTTCCCCTGGGAGCGGAGAAGGTTCAGGGGGAGATTGAATCGAGGCGTTCAGAATCAGGAAGGGTTTGGATGAGAGTGAATAAGAAGAAGGTGTTTCCAGTGTCAGGAGGGTGGGTAACCAGAGGGAGAGGGACACACAGATTGAAGAGAATCGGGGAAAGAACCAGAGGGGGAGATGAGGAGAATGTTTTTTTTGGGGGTTGTTGTGATCTGGAAGGCGCTGCCTAAAAGGGCGGTGAAAGCGGATTCAACAGGAACTTTCAAAAGGGGGAAATACTGGAAAAGGAGAGATTTGCAAGGCTGTTGGGGGAAAGAGGGGGACTAATTGGATAGATCTTTCAAAGAGCTAGTACAGGAAGGATGGGCTGAGTGGCCTGGCTAAGTGCTGTTAGGCTATGATTTGACCCACGCGTCTCATGCTCTAAGAAGTTACACACACACTGGAGGAAATGAACAGAGAGCTTTCCAACAAATTCACAATCCCCTCCCTCACACACTCATGCAAATTTCCTCACCAGTTTTCCTGGGATTCCAGTAGCCCTGATCCCAGATTGTTAGGATTCCAGGTAGTAAGCGCCCTTCCTTGGCAGCAGGAGCCGGATAAGAAGATTCGGACCTCTCTCCTCGCGTTGCCTGTTGAGTGCTCGCATAGGGCGTCACCGAGGAACTTTCAAAACTTGCAAGCAGTTTCCGCTGACTGCGAATTTCGACTCACTCACACACACTGCAGGCTGCGGATGCAACTCTACACCTCCCCGTGTCCCCCTTCTTGCAACACACTGAACCCACAGCGATACCTTCGCCTCTCCCCTGTGTCAGCTATAAGCTGAATCCAGACTGGCTCACAGTACATGCAACCTTGACTCATTGAGTTGCAACTATGCAGAAGGCATGCTGTGGCAATGCATCACCTTTCTACAGAGATGTGTGTTTGGCAATGCATTACCTTTCTATACAGGTGTGTGTGTATTGTGGCAATGCATTACCTTAACATACAGGTGTGTGTGTGGCAATGCATTATCTTTCTATACAGGTGTGTGTGTGCATTGTAACAATGCATTATCTTTCTATACAGGTGTGTGTGTATTGTGGCAATGCATTATGTTTCTATACAGGTGTGTGTGTATTGTGGCAATGCATTATCTTTCTATACAGGTGTGTGTGTATTGTGGCAATGCAATATGTTTCTATACAGGTGTGTGTGTATTGTGGCAATGCATTATGTTTCTATACAGGTGTGTGTGTATTGTAACAATGCATTACCTTTCTATACAGGTGTGTGTGTATTGTGACAATGCAATATGTTTCTATACAGGTGTGTGTGTATTGTGGCAATGCATTATGTTTCTATACAGGTGTGTGTGTGCATTGTAACAATGCATTATCTTTCTATACAGGTGTGTGTGTATTGTGGCAATGCATTATCTTTCTATACAGGTGTGTGTGTATTGTGGCAATGCAATATGTTTCTATACAGGTGTGTGTGTATTGTGGCAATGCATTATGTTTCTATACAGGTGTGTGTGTATTGTAACAATGCATTATCTTTCTATACAGGTGTGTGTGTATTGTGGCAATGCATTATGTTTCTATACAGGTGTGTGTGTATTGTAACAATGCATTATGTTTCTATACAGGTGTGTGTGTATTGTGGCAATGCATTATGTTTCTATACAGGTGTGTGTGTATTGTAACAATGCATTATCTTTCTATACAGGTGTGTGTGTATTGTGGCAATGCATTATGTTTCTATACAGGTGTGTGTGTATTGTAACAATGCATTATGTTTCTATACAGGTGTGTGTGTATTGTGGCAATGCATTATGTTTCTATACAGGTGTGTGTGTATTGTAACAATGCATTACCTTTCTATACAGGTGTGTGTGTATTGTGACAATGCATTACCTTTCTATACAGGTGTGTGTGTATTGTGACAATGCATTACCTTTCTATACAGGTGTGTGTGTGTATTGTAACAATGCATTACCTTTCTATACAGGTGTGTGTGTGTATTGTAACAATGCATTACCTTTCTATACAGGTGTGTGTGTATTGTGGCAATGCATTATGTTTCTATACAGGTGTGTGTGTGCATTGTAACAATGCATTACCTTTCTATACAGGTGTGTGTGTATTGTGGCAATGCATTATGTTTCTATACAGGCGTGTGTGTGTGTGTAAAACAATGCATTACCTTTCTATACAGGTGTGTGTATTGTGGCAATGCATTATGTTTCTATACAGGTGTGTGTGTGTGTAAAACAATGCATTACCTTTCTATACAGGTGTGTGTGTGCATTGTAACAATGCATTACCTTTCTATACAGGTATGTGTGTGGGCATGTGTGTGTGGCAATGAATTATCTTCCCGTACAGGTGTGTGTGTGTGTGTGTGTGTGTGTGTGTGTGTGTGTGTGTGTGTGTAACAATGCATTACCTTTCTATACAGGTTTGTTTTTCTTCTGGAAAATACTTCATATTTCATAGATTCCCTGCAGTGCAGAAGGAAGCGATTCCGTTGCCCCGTGCCGTCTGGTTGGGTTTGAGCTGTGGTTGCTTTCGTGCTTGAGTTTTTCTGTTTTTTAGTTCAAAGGTTGGGATTAACTTCGTCAATAACAAGATCGCCCTGCCTGAACACGCCAGAGTAATTAACAATTCTCCAACCCTTGTTATTTGCCCTGCCGTGGAGACGGTGCCACGCTCCGCTAGAATTAACTCCCAACTTCTGACAGCCTGCCTGCAGACAGGTGCTGACTGGCCCTTTGCTGCTCTGAAAACGCTTGCAGTGGACGGAGTTACTGAGTCACTCCTACCTCCCACCTTGTTTACTGGGGGGGGGTGTTACTTCCCCAAGGCAGGCTGCTGTCCCCCAGACGCAGGAACAAAGAAAAAAGAACAAAGTACAGTACAGCACAGGAAACAGGCCCTTCGGCCCTCCAAGCCTGTGCCGCTCCTTGGTCCAACTAGACCAATCGTTTGTATCCCTCCATTCCCAGGCTGCTCATGTGACTATCCAGGTAAGCCTTAAACGATGTCAGCGTGCCTGCCTCCACCACCCTACTTGGCAGCGCATTCCAGGCCCCCACCACCCTCTGTGTAAAAAAACATCCCTCTAATATCTGAGTTATACTTCGCCCCTCTCACCTTGAGCCCGTGACCCCTCGTGAACGTCACTTCTGATCTGGGAAAAAGCTTCCCACTGTTCACCCTATCTATCCCCTTCATAATCTTGTACACCTCTATTAGATCTCCCCTCATTCTCCGTCTTTCCAGGGAGAACAACCCCAGTTTACCCAATCTCTCCTCATAGCTAAGACCCTCCATACCAGGCAACATCCTGGTAAACCTTCTCTGCACTCTCTCTAACGCCTCCACGTCCTTCTGGTAGTGCGGCGACCAGAACTGGACGCAGTACTCCAAATGTGGCCTAACCAGCGTTCTATACAGCTGCATCATCAGGCTCCAGCTTTTATACTCTATACCCCGTCCTATAAAGGCAAGCATACCATATGCCTTCTTCACCAACTTCTCCACCTGTGCTGCCACCTTCAAGGATTTGTGGACTTGCACACCTAGGTCCCTCTGTGTTTCTATACTCCTGATGGCTCTGCCATTTATTGTATAACTCCTCCCTACATTATTTCTTCCAAAATGCATCACTTCGCATTTATCCGGATTAAACTCCATCTGCCACCTCTCCGCCCAATTTTCCAGCCTATCTATATCCTGCTGTATTGCCCGACAATGCTCTTCGCTATCCGCAAGTCCAGCCATCTTCGTGTCATCCGCAAACTTGCTGATTACACCAGTTACACCTTCTTCCAAATCATTTATATATATCACAAATAGCAGAGGTCCCCACAAATAGGAGTCAGGGTGAGTTTCAGATGAAGTCATTTCTCTGCACCAGACAATGACACACCATTGCAAAGATCACATCATCGATCGGATTGTTAATTACCTGCCAGGTAATCGTACTTCCTTTGTGGCATTTCCAGCATAACTGATTACGCAACCTCCAAACACAATTCTCATTTGATTTGATTTGATTTATTATTGTCGCGTGTATTGGGATACAGTGAAAAGTATTGTTTCTTACGCGCTACACAGACAAAGCATACCGTTCATAGAGAAGGAAAGGAGAGAGTGCAGAATGTAGTGTAACAGTCACAGCTAGGGTGGAGAGAAAGATCAGCTTAATGCGAGGTAGGTTTTGATTTGATTTGATATCATTGTCAGATAGAATCCCGACAGTGCAGAAGGAGGCCACTCGGCCCATCGAGGCTGCACCGACCACAATCCCACCCAGGCCCTATCCCCACAAGCCCACATATTTACCCTGCTAATCCCCCTGACACTAAGGGGCAATTTAGCACGGCCAATCCACCGAACCCGCACATCTTTGGACTGTGTGGGAGGAAACAGGAGCACCCGGAGGAAACCCACGCAGACACGGGGGGGAGAACGTGCAGACTCCACACAGACAGTGACCCAAGCCGGGAATTGAACCTAGGTCCCTGGCGCTTTGAGGTAGCAATGCTACCACTGTATTGGGATACAGTGAAAAGTATTGTGTCTTGCGCGCTACACTGACAAAGCATGCTGTTCAGAGAGTACATCGGGGAGAAGGAAAGGAGAGGGTGCAGAATGCAGTGTTACAGTCATAGCTAGGGTGTAGAGAAAGATCAACTTAATATTTGATTTGATTTATTATTGTCACATGTATTGGGATACAGTGAAAAGTATTGTTTCTTGCGCGCTATACAGACAAAGCATACCGTTCATAGAGAAGGAAAGGAGAGGGTGCAGAATGTAGTGTTACAGTCAAAGAACAAAGAAAGAACAAAGAATATTACAGCACAGGAACAGGCCCTTCGGCCCTCCAAGCCTGCACCGACCATGCTGCCCCGACTGAACTAAAACCCCCTATCCTTCCGGGGACCGTATCCCTCTATTCCCATCCTATTCATGTACTTGTCGAGAGGCCCCTTAAAAGTCACTATCGTATCCGCTTCCACTACCTCCCCCGGCAGCGAGTTCCAGGCACCCACCACCCTCTGTAAAAAATCTGCCTCGTACATCTCCTTTAAACCTTGCCCCTCACACCTTAAACCTGTGCCCCCGAGTAATTGACTCTTCCACCCTGGGAAAAAGCTTCTGACTATCCACTCTGTCCATGCCCCTCATAATCTTGTAGACTTCTATCAGGTCATAGCTAGGGTGTAGAGAAAGATCAACTTAATGCGAGGTAGGTCCATTCAAAAGTCTGACAGCAGCAGGGAAGAAGCTGTTCTTGAGTCGGTCGGTACGTGACCTCAGACTTTGTATCTTTTTCCCGAAGGAAGAAGGTGGAAGAGAGAATGTCCGGAGTGCGTGGGATCCTTGATTATGCCGGCTGCTTTTCCCCGAGGCAGCGGGAAGTGTAGACAGAGTCAATGGATGGGAGGCTGGTTTGCGTGATGGATTGGGCTACATTCACGAACGTTTGTAGTTCCTTGCGGTCTTGGGCAGAGCAGGAGCCCCAGACCAAGCTGTGATACAACCAGAAAGAATGCTTTCTATGATACATCGAAGGAGACTTAGGGCGGCACGGCGGGTTAGCGCTGCTGCCTCACAGCGCCAGGGACCCGGGTTTGATTCCCGGCTTAGGTCACTGTCTGTGCGGAGTCTGCACGTTCTCCCCGTGTCTGCGTGGGTTTCCTCCGGGTGCTCCGGTTTCCTCCCACACTCCAAAGATGTGCAGGTTAGGTGGATTGGCCGTGCTAAATTCTCCCTCAGTGTAACCCGAACAGGCGCCGGAGTGTGGGCGACGAGGGGATTTTCACAGTAACTCCATTGCAGTGTTAATGTAAGCCTACTTGAATCTTAGAATTCCCAGAAGGAGGCCATTCGGTCCATCGAGTCTGCACCAACAACAATCCCACCCAGGCCCTATTCCCGTAATTCCACATATTTACCCTGCTAATCCCCTCACACCGAGGGACAATTTAGCATGGTCAATCCACTTAACCCACACATCTTTGGAGTGTGGGAGGAAACCGGAGCACCCGGAGGAAACCGGGCGGCATGGTGGCACCGTGGGTTAGCACTGCTGCCTCACAGCGCCAGGGACTCGGGTTCGATTCCCAGCTCGGGTCACTGTCTGTGTGGAGTTTGCACGTTCTCCCCGTGTCTGCGTGGGTTTCCTCCGGGTGCTCCGGTTTCCTCCCACAGTCCGAAAGACGTGCTGGTTAGGGTGCTAAATTCTCCCTCCGTGTAACCCGAGCAGGTGCCGGAGCGTGGGCGACTGGGGGATTTTCACAGTAACTTCATTGCAGTGTTAGTGTAAGCCCTACTTGTGACTAATGAATAAACTTTACTTTAAACACACGCAGACACGAGGGGAACATGCAAACTCCATACAGACAATGACCGGAGGCATTGAACCCGGGTCCCTGGCGCTGTGAGGCAGCGGTGCTAACCACTGGGCCACCGTGTCCGCCCCGAACTTGTGACACTAATAAATAAACTTTAAGCTTCTTTTAATCACCTGTCCTTTAGATTGGTTCCACTGGTCGGCGCAACATCGAGGGCCGAAGGGCCTGTACTGCGCTGTAATGTTCTATGTTCTCACGCCTTCTCATGAGGCTGTGTCAGTTTTCCTTCGACGGTGCCGTATAAATTCCAGTCGGTATTTAATGTCTTAAGAAAAGAAAATTTTATCTTTCCAAAAAGAGTCAGACTTGCACAGAGATTGCTTCACTTTGTTCCACACAGAGACAACCTCACAAGACAGAAAACCACTATATTGGTGGACCTACGTTCCAGTAATCATGTTTTTAAAAATTAAGCCAATGGTTAACTTAACAATCAAGGGTTAGTTTCTGCTGATTGGAGTTTAGTATGTCCAAGTAAAAATCCCCTTTCTCCCACTCACAAAAAATCAATCGCAACCATTTCACTCACCCGACCGTTTCCCCGACCCTTCCCTCCCGGTTAGTCAGACGTCAGACAAGCCCTCACATTGCGACACTGAGGCCTATTTCCCGGAAACACAGCAAACTCTTAGTTACTAATTTGTGAGCAATAGGCTTTGGCTGTGAACCTTAATACCTGTCCCCTGTGTGGTCAACACTCCCACTGTTAGAGATCCTACACAATCCCGGCCAACACTCCCACTGTTAGAGATCCTACACAATCCCGGCCAACACTCCCACTGTTAGAGATCCTACACAATCCCGGCCAACACTCCCACTGTTAGAGATCCGACACAATCCCGGTCAACACTCCCACTGTTAGAGATCCCACACAATCCCGGTCAACACTCCCACTGTTAGAGATCCTACACAATCCCGGCCAACACTCCCACTGTTAGAGATCCTACACAATCCCGGCCAACACTCCCACTGTTAGAGATCCTACACAATCCCGGCCAACACTCCCACTGTTAGAGATCCTACACAATCCCGGCCAACACTCCCACTGTTAGAGATCCTACACAATCCCGGCCAACACTCCCACTGTTAGAGATCCTACACAATCCCAGCCAACACTCCCACTGTTAGAGATCCTACACAATCCAGGCCAACACTCCCACTGTTAGAGATCCCACACAATCCCGGCCAACACTCCCACTGTTAGAGATCCTACACAATCCCGGTCAACACTCCCACTGTTAGAGATCCTACACAATCCCGGTCAACACTCCCACTGTTAGAGATCCTACACAATCCAGGCCAACACTCCCACTGTTAGAGATCCTACACAATCCAGGCCAACACTCCCACTGTTAGAGATCCTACACAATCCAGGCCAACACTCCCACTGTTAGAGATCCTACACAATCCCGGCCAACACTCCCACTGTTAGAGATCCCACACAATCCCGGCCAACACTCCCACTGTTAGAGATCCTACACAATCCAGGCCAACACTCCCACTGTTAGAGATCCTACACAATCCAGGCCAACACTCCCACTGTTAGAGATCCTACACAATCCCGGCCAACACTCCCACTGTTAGAGATCCCACACAATCCCGGCCAACACTCCCACTGTTAGAGATCCTACACAATCCAGGCCAACACACCCACTGTTAGAGATCCTACACAATCCAGGCCAACACTCCCACTGTTAGAGATCCTACACAATCCAGGCCAACACTCCCACTGTTAGAGATCCTACACAATCCCGGCCAACACTCCCACTGTTAGAGATCCTACACAATCCAGGTCAACACTCCCACTGTTAGAGATCCTACACAATCCCGGTCAACACTCCCACTGTTAGAGATCCTACACAATCCAGGCCAACACTCCCACTGTTAGAGATCCTACACAATCCAGGCCAACACTCCCACTGTTAGAGATCCTACACAATCCAGGCCAACACTCCCACTGTTAGAGATCCTACACAATCCAGGCCAACACTCCCACTGTTAGAGATCCTACACAATCCAGGCCAACACTCCCACTGTTAGAGATCCTACACAATCCAGGCCAACACTCCCACTGTTAGAGATCCTACACAATCCAGGCCAACACTCCCACTGTTAGAGATCCTACACAATCCAGGCCAACACTCCCACTGTTAGAGATCCTACACAATCCAGGCCAACACTCCCACTGTTAGAGATCCTACACAATCCAGGCCAACACTCCCACTGTTAGAGATCCTACACAATCCCGGCCAACACTCCCACTGTTAGAGATCCTACACAATCCAGGCCAACACTCCCACTGTTAGAGATCCTACACAATCCAGGCCAACACTCCCACTGTTAGAGATCCTACACAATCCAGGCCAACACTCCCACTGTTAGAGATCCTACACAATCCAGGCCAACACTCCCACTGTTAGAGATCCTACACAATCCAGGCCAACACTCCCACTGTTAGAGATCCTACACAATCCAGGCCAACACTCCCACTGTTAGAGATCCTACACAATCCAGGCCAACACTCCCACTGTTAGAGATCCTACACAATCCAGGCCAACACTCCCACTGTTAGAGATCCTACACAATCCAGGCCAACACTCCCACTGTTAGAGATCCTACACAATCCAGGCCAACACTCCCACTGTTAGAGATCCTACACAATCCAGGCCAACACTCCCACTGTTAGAGATCCTACACAATCCAGGCCAACACTCCCACTGTTAGAGATCCTACACAATCCCAGCCAACACTCCCACTGTTAGAGATCCTACACAATCCAGGCCAACACTCCCACTGTTAGAGATCCTACACAATCCCGGCCAACACTCCCACTGTTAGAGATCCTACACAATCCAGGCCAACACTCCCACTGTTAGAGATCCTAAACAATCCAAGCCAACACTCCCACTGTTAGAGATCCCACACAATCCAGGCCAACACTCCCACTGTTAGAGATCCCACACAATACAGGCCAACACTCCCACTGTTAGAGATCCTACACAATCCCGGCCAACACTCCCACTGTTAGAGATCCTACACAATCCAGGCCAACACTCCCACTGTTAGAGATCCGACACAATCCCGGCCAACACTCCCACTGTTAGAGATCCTACACAATCCCGGTCAACACTCCCACTGTTAGAGATCCCACACAATCCCGGTCAACACTCCCACTGTTAGAGATCCTACACAATCCCGGCCAACACTCCCACTGTTAGAGATCCTACACAATCCCGGCCAACACTCCCACTGTTAGAGATCCTACACAATCCCGGCCAACACTCCCACTGTTAGAGATCCTACACAATCCCGGCCAACACTCCCACTGTTAGAGATCCTACACAATCCCGGCCAACACTCCCACTGTTAGAGATCCTACACAATCCCAGCCAACACTCCCACTGTTAGAGATCCTACACAATCCAGGCCAACACTCCCACTGTTAGAGATCCCACACAATCCCGGCCAACACTCCCACTGTTAGAGATCCTACACAATCCCGGTCAACACTCCCACTGTTAGAGATCCTACACAATCCCGGTCAACACTCCCACTGTTAGAGATCCTACACAATCCAGGCCAACACTCCCACTGTTAGAGATCCTACACAATCCAGGCCAACACTCCCACTGTTAGAGATCCTACACAATCCAGGCCAACACTCCCACTGTTAGAGATCCTACACAATCCCGGCCAACACTCCCACTGTTAGAGATCCCACACAATCCCGGCCAACACTCCCACTGTTAGAGATCCTACACAATCCAGGCCAACACTCCCACTGTTAGAGATCCTACACAATCCAGGCCAACACTCCCACTGTTAGAGATCCTACACAATCCCGGCCAACACTCCCACTGTTAGAGATCCCACACAATCCCGGCCAACACTCCCACTGTTAGAGATCCTACACAATCCAGGCCAACACACCCACTGTTAGAGATCCTACACAATCCAGGCCAACACTCCCACTGTTAGAGATCCTACACAATCCAGGCCAACACTCCCACTGTTAGAGATCCTACACAATCCCGGCCAACACTCCCACTGTTAGAGATCCTACACAATCCAGGTCAACACTCCCACTGTTAGAGATCCTACACAATCCCGGTCAACACTCCCACTGTTAGAGATCCTACACAATCCAGGCCAACACTCCCACTGTTAGAGATCCTACACAATCCAGGCCAACACTCCCACTGTTAGAGATCCTACACAATCCAGGCCAACACTCCCACTGTTAGAGATCCTACACAATCCAGGCCAACACTCCCACTGTTAGAGATCCTACACAATCCAGGCCAACACTCCCACTGTTAGAGATCCTACACAATCCAGGCCAACACTCCCACTGTTAGAGATCCTACACAATCCAGGCCAACACTCCCACTGTTAGAGATCCTACACAATCCAGGCCAACACTCCCACTGTTAGAGATCCTACACAATCCAGGCCAACACTCCCACTGTTAGAGATCCTACACAATCCCGGCCAACACTCCCACTGTTAGAGATCCTACACAATCCAGGCCAACACTCCCACTGTTAGAGATCCTACACAATCCAGGCCAACACTCCCACTGTTAGAGATCCTACACAATCCAGGCCAACACTCCCACTGTTAGAGATCCTACACAATCCAGGCCAACACTCCCACTGTTAGAGATCCTACACAATCCAGGCCAACACTCCCACTGTTAGAGATCCTACACAATCCAGGCCAACACTCCCACTGTTAGAGATCCTACACAATCCAGGCCAACACTCCCACTGTTAGAGATCCTACACAATCCAGGCCAACACTCCCACTGTTAGAGATCCTACACAATCCAGGCCAACACTCCCACTGTTAGAGATCCTACACAATCCAGGCCAACACTCCCACTGTTAGAGATCCTACACAATCCAGGCCAACACTCCCACTGTTAGAGATCCTACACAATCCAGGCCAACACTCCCACTGTTAGAGATCCTACACAATCCAGGCCAACACTCCCACTGTTAGAGATCCTACACAATCCCAGCCAACACTCCCACTGTTAGAGATCCTACACAATCCAGGCCAACACTCCCACTGTTAGAGATCCTACACAATCCCGGCCAACACTCCCACTGTTAGAGATCCTACACAATCCAGGCCAACACTCCCACTGTTAGAGATCCTAAACAATCCAAGCCAACACTCCCACTGTTAGAGATCCCACACAATCCAGGCCAACACTCCCACTGTTAGAGATCCCACACAATACAGGCCAACACTCCCACTGTTAGAGATCCTACACAATCCCGGCCAACACTCCCACTGTTAGAGATCCTACACAATCCAGGCCAACACTCCCACTGTTAGAGATCCGACACAATCCCGGCCAACACTCCCACTGTTAGAGATCCTACACAATCCAGGCCAACACTCCCACTGTTAGAGATCCTACACAATCCAGGCCAACACTCCCACTGTTAGAGATCCTACACAATCCCGGCCAACACTCCCACTGTTAGAGATCCTACACAATCCAGGCCAACACTCCCACTGTTAGAGATCCTACACAATCCAGGCCAACACTCCCACTGTTAGAGATCCTACACAATCCCGGCCAACACTCCCACTGTTAGAGATCCTACACAATCCCGGCCAACACTCCCACTGTTAGAGATCCTACACAATCCAGGCCAACACTCCCACTGTTAGAGATCCTACACAATCCCGGCCAAAACTCCCACTGTTAGAGATCCTACACAATCCAGGCCAACACTCCCACTGTTAGAGATCCGACACAATCCCGGCCAACACTCCCACTGTTAGAGATCCTACACAATCCAGGCCAACACTCCCACTGTTAGAGATCCGACACAATCCCGGCCAACACTCCCACTGTTAGAGATCCTACACAATCCAGGCCAACACTCCCACTGTTAGAGATCCTACACAATCCAGGCCAACACTCCCACTGTTAGAGATCCTACATAATCCAGGCCAACACTCCCACTGTTAGAGATCCTACACAATCCCGGCCAACACTCCCACTGTTAGAGATCCTACACAATCCCGGCCAACACTCCCACTGTTAGAGATCCTACACAATCCCGGCCAACACTCCCACTGTTAGAGATCCTACACAATCACGGCCAACACTCCCACTGTTAGAGATCCTAAACAATCCCGGCCAACACTCCCACTGTTAGAGATCCTACACAATCCAGGCCAACCCTCCCACTGTTAGAGATCCTACACAATCCCGGCCAACACTCCCACTGTTAGAGATCCTACACAATCCCGGCCAACACTCCCACTGTTAGAGATCCTACACAATCCCGGCCAACACTCCCACTGTTAGAGATCCTACACAATCCCGGCCAACACTCCCACTGTTAGAGATCCTACACAATCCAGGCCAACACTCCCACTGTTAGAGATCCTACACAATCCAGGCCAACTTTCCCATTGTTAGAGATCCTACACAATCCAGGCCAACACTCCCACTGTTAGAGATCCTACACAATCCAGGCCAACACTCCCACTGTTAGAGATCCTACACAATCCAGGCCAACTTTCCCACTGTTAGAGATCCTACACAATCCAGGCCAACTTTCCCATTGTTAGAGATCCTACACAATCCAGGCCAACACTCCCACTGTTAGAGATCCTACACAATCCAGGCCAACACTCCCACTGTTAGAGATCCTACACAATCCCGGCCAACACTCCCACTGTTAGAGATCCTACACAATCCCGGCCAACACTCCCACTGTTAGAGATCCTACACAATCCCGGCCAACACTCCCACTGTTAGAGATCCTACACAATCCCGGCCAACACTCCCACTGTTAGAGATCCTACACAATCCCGGCCAACACTCCCACTGTTAGAGATCCTACACAATCCCGGCCAACATTCCCACTGTTAGAGATCCTACACAATCCCGGCCAACACTCCCACTGTTAGAAGTTCCTATGTAATCTAGGCCAACTCTCCCACTGTTGGGAATTCCTACATAATCCCGGCCAACACTCCCACTATTGGGGGGGTTCTACATAATCCTGGCCAACATTCCCACTGTTGGGATGTTCTACATAATCCCAGCTAACACTCCCACTTTTGGGAGTTCCAATCAAATCCTGGCCAACTCTCCCACTGTTGGGATGTTCTACATAACCCCCACCAACACTCCCACTGTTGGGATGTTCTACATAACCCCCACCAACACTCCCACTGTTGGGATGTTCTACATAATCCCCACCAACACTCCCACTGTTGGGATGTTCCACATAATCCCCACCAACACTCCCACTGTTGAGAGTTTCAATGAGACCCATGGCCAACGCTGCTACTGCTGGAAGTGCTGAGGCACTGAAAGATCCCACGATTTGAGAGAAGCAACACCCTCCGTAGTGTTTCAGCCAATTGAAATCCCTCAATGAAGGCCACCAAAACAGGTTATCCAGTGACTTCAGACCAAGTTGCTGGGTGAATGGGAGACATACGCTGGTTGCTGTTGCCCTTGTAGGTTTCAGCACCACCAGGAAGCCATGCCACCCCACTGCCGTGGCATCTTGTAGATAGTTGAGCCATGATACACCAGGGGCAGAAATGGATGCTTTAGGTGGTGGACAGTGTGTCCATTGAACAGTCTACTTCATAGCATTGAGCGTCAGGCGATAATTGGAGCTGGATTTATTCAGGCCAGTGGAGATTGGAGCACACTCGTGACTTGTGCTTTGTTGGTTGGTGCTGGGGGGGCGCGGGTGGGGGGAGGGTGGAGAAGAGGTCCCAGTGAGTTGTCTACCTCAGGTACCCAGCCCCAGACCTGCTCATGTAAACATAGCCGCTTCAGATACATTTCTGGTCAATGGTGATCCCTCATGGGTGTTGGTATTTATTTCAAAAGCCTCAAATTCTTTGACAGAACACATTTACCCGTGGTTTCATTGCTCCTGTAGGGGAGGGCGGTGGGTGTCAGGCTTGGAGATACGTACCAGAAGATAGAATTCAGAATCTGTTTCAATCATAGAATCCCTACAGTGCAGAAGGAGGCCATTTGGCCCATTGAGTCTGCACCGACCACGATCCCATCCAGGCCCTGTTCCCGTCAGCAAGGGAGAATTTAGCACGGCCAATCCACCTAACCTGCACATCTTTGAACACCAAGGGTGAATTTAGCATGGCCAATCCACCTAACTAGCACATCGGCACGGTAGCACAGTGGTTAGCACTGCTGCTTCATGGCTCCAGGGTCCTGGGTTCGATTCTCGGCTCGGGTCACTGTCTGTGTGGAGTTTGCACATTCTCCTCGTGTCTGCGTGGGTTTCCTCCGGGTGCTCCGGTTTCCTCCCACAGTCCAAAGATGGGCGGGTTAGGTTGATTGGCCAGGTTAAAAATTGCCCCTTAGAATCCTAAGATGCGTAGGTTAGAGGGATTAGCGGGTAAATATGTGGGGGTAGGGCCTGGGTGGGATTGTGGTCGGTGCAGACTCGATGGGCTGAATGGCCTCCTTCTGCACTGTAGGGTTTCTATGATTTCTATGATCTTTGGACACTAAGGGACAATTTAGCATGGCCAATCCAGCTAACCCGCACATCTTGGGACACTAAGGGGCAATTTAGCATGGCCAATCCACCTAACCTGCACATATTTCGGACTGTGGGAGGAAACCGGAGCAGCCGGAGGAAACCCACGCAGACACGGGGAGAACGTGCAGACTCTGCACAGACAGCGACCCAAGCCGGGAATTGAACCCGGATCCCTGGGCGCTGTGAGGTAGCAGTGCTAACCCACTGTGTGAACCCGGGTCCCTGGCACTGTGAGGCAGCAGTGCTAACCCACTGTGTGAACCCGGGTCCCTGGGCACTGTGAGGCAGCAGTGCTAACCCACTGTGCGAACCCGGATCCCTGGGCGCTGTGAGGCAGCAGTGCTAACCCACTGTGCGAACCCGGGTCCCTGGGTGCTGTGAGGCAGCAGTGCTAACCCACTGTGCGAACCCAGATCCCTGGGTGCTGTGAGGCAGCAGTGCGAACCCACTGTGTGAACCCGGGTCCCTGGGCGCTGTGAGGGAGCAGTGCGAACCCACTGTGCGAACCCGGATCCCTGGGCACTGTGAGGCAGCAGTGCGAACCCACTGTGCGAACCCGGATCCCTGGTGCTGTGAGGCAGCAGTGCTAACCCACTGTGCGAACCCGGGTCCCTGGGTGCTGTGAGGCAGCAGTGCTAACTCACTGTGTGAACCCGGGTCCCTGGTGCTGTGAGGCAGCAGTGCTAACCCACTGTGCGAACCCGGGTCCCTGGGTGCTGTGAGGCAGCAGTGCTAACCCACTGTGCGAACCCGGGTCCCTGGGCACGGTGAGGCAGCAGTGCTAACCCACTGTGCGAACCCGGATCCCTGGGTGCTGTGAGGCAGCAGTGCTAACTCACTGTGTGAACCCGGGTCCCTGGTGCTGTGAGGCAGCAGTGCTAACCCACTGTGCGAACCCGGGTCCCTGGGCACTGTGAGGCAGCAGTGCTAACCCACTGTGTGAACCCGGGTCCCTGGGTGCTGTGAGGCAGCAGTGCTAACCCACTGTGCGAACCCGGGTCCCTGGGCACTGTGAGACAGCAGTGCTAACCCACTGTGTGAACCCGGGTCCCTGGGTGCTGTGAGGCAGCAGTGCGAACCCACTGTGTGAACCCGGGTCCCTGGGCACTGTGAGACAGCAGTGCTAACCCACTGTGCGAACCCGGATCCCTGGTGCTGTGAGGCAGCAGTGCTAACCCACTGTGCGAACCCGGGTCCCTGGGTGCTGTGAGGCAGCAGTGCTAACTCACTGTGTGAACCCGGGTCCCTGGTGCTGTGAGGCAGCAGTGCTAACCCACTGTGTGAACCCGGGTCCCTGGGCACTGTGAGGGAGCAGTGCGAACCCACTGTGCGAACCCAGATCCCTGGGCGCTGTGAGACAGCAGTGCGAACCCACTGTGCGAACCCGGGTCCCTGGGCGCTGTGAGGCAGCAGCGCGAACCCACTGTGTGAACCCGGATCCCTGGGCACTGTGAGACAGCAGTGCTAACCCACTGTGTGAACCCGGATCCCTGGGCGCTGTGAGACAGCAGTGCGAACCCACTGTGCGAACCCGGGTCCCTGGGCGCTGTGAGGCAGCAGCGCGAACCCACTGTGTGAACCCGGATCCCTGGGCACTGTGAGACAGCAGTGCTAACCCACTGTGTGAACCCGGATCCCTGGGCACTGTGAGGCAGCAGTGCTAACCCACTGTGTGAACCCGGGTCCCTGGGCGCTGTGAGACAGCAGTGCGAACCCACTGTGTGAACCCGGGTCCCTGGGCACTGTGAGGCAGCAGTGCTAACCCACTGTGTGAACCCGGGTCCCTGGGCACTGTGAGACAGCAGTGCTAACCCACTGTGTGAACCCGGATCCCTGGGCACTGTGAGGCAGCAGTGCTAACCCACTGTGTGAACCCGGGTCCCTGGGCACTGTGAGGCAGCAGTGCTAACCCACTGTGTGAACCCGGATCCCTGGGCGCTGTGAGGCAGCAGTGCTAACCCACTGTGTGAACCCGGATCCCTGGGCGCTGTGAGGCAGCAGTGCTAACCCACTGTGTGAACCCGGGTCCCTGGGCACTGTGAGGCAGCAGTGCTAACCCACTGTGTGAACCCGGGTCCCTGGGCGCTGTGAGGCAGCAGTGCGAACCCACTGTGTGAACCCGGATCCCTGGGCGCTGTGAGACAGCAGTGCTAACCCACTGTGCGAACCCGGATCCCTGGGCGCTGTGAGGCAGCAGTGCGAACCCACTGTGTGAACCCGGATCCCTGGGCGCTGTGAGACAGCAGTGTTAACCCACTGTGCGAACCCGGGTCCCTGGGCACTGTGAGGCAGCAGTGCTAACCCACTGTGCGAACCCGGGTCCCTGGGTGCTGTGAGGCAGCAGTGCGAACCCACTGTGTGAACCCGGATCCCTGGGCGCTGTGAGGCAGCAGTGCGAACCCACTGTGTGAACCCGGATCCCTGGGCGCTGTGAGGCAGCAGTGCTAACCCACTGTGCGAACCCGGGTCCCTGGCACTGTGAGGCAGCAGTGCTAACCCACTGTGTGAACCCGGATCCCTGGGCGCTGTGAGGCAGCAGTGCTAACCCACTGTGTGAACCCGGGTCCCTGGCACTGTGAGGCAGCAGTGCTAACCCACTGTGCGAACCCGGGTCCCTGGGCACTGTGAGGCAGCAGTGCTAACCCACTGTGTGAACCCGGATCCCTGGGCGCTGTGAGACAGCAGTGCTAACCCACTGTGTGAACCCGGATCCCTGGGCGCTGTGAGACAGCAGTGCTAACCCACTGTGTGAACCCGGATCCCTGGGCGCTGTGAGGCAGCAGTGCGAACCCACTGTGTGAACCCGGATCCCTGGGCGCTGTGAGGCAGCAGTGCTAACCCACTGTGTGAACCCGGATCCCTGGCGCTGTGAGGCAGCAGTGTTAACCCACTGTGCGAACCCGGATCCCTGGCGCTGTGAGGCAGCAGTGCTAACCCACTGTGTGAACCCGGATCCCTGGGCGCTGTGAGGCAGCAGTGCTAACCCACTGTGTGAACCCGGATCCCTGGGCGCTGTGAGGCAGCAGTGCTAACGCACTGTGTGAACCCGGATCCCTGGGCGCTGTGAGGCAGCAGTGCTAACCCACTGTGTGAACCCGGATCCCTGGGTGCTGTGAGGCAGCAGTGCTAACCCACTGTGTGAACCCGGGTCCCTGGGTGCTGTGAGGCAGCAGTGCTAACCCACTGTGTGAACCCGGGTCCCTGGGCGCTGTGAGGCAGCAGTGCTAACCCACTGTGCGAACCCGGATCCCTGGGCACTGTGAGGCAGCAGTGCTAACCCACTGTGCGAACCCGGGTCCCTGGGCACTGTGAGACAGCAGTGCTAACCCACTGTGTGAACCCGGGTCCCTGGGCACTGTGAGACAGCAGTGCTAACCCACTGTGTGAACCCGGGTCCCTGGGCACTGTGAGACAGCAGCGCTAACCCACTGTGTGAACCCGGATCCCTGGGCACTGTGAGGCAGCAGTGCTAACCCACTGTGCGAACCCGGATCCCTGGGCGCTGTGAGGCAGCAGTGCTAACCCACTGTGTGAACCCGGATCCCTGGGCGCTGTGAGGCAGCAGTGCGAACCCACTGTGTGAACCCGGATCCCTGGGCGCTGTGAGACAGCAGTGCTAACCCACTGTGCGAACCCGGGTCCCTGGGCGCTGTGAGGCAGCAGTGCTAACCCACTGTGTGAACCCGGGTCCCTGGCACTGTGAGACAGCAGTGCTAACCCACTGTGTGAACCCGGATCCCTGGGCACTGTGAGACAGCAGTGCTAACCCACTGGGCCGCTGCTCAAACATGGCACGCGCCACCTTGTAAACAGGCAGCGGTTGCATTTATGCCAGTGACTGGCGTAGAGTCTTCAAGATCTCACTACCTCTTGTGGATTCAGCTTCCGGCTAAGAGCTTTAATCAAAAAACAGGAACAAGGGAAAGCAAGAAGCCAACTTCCACATCGTGCACAGTCTCAAATTATACTCCGGAAAGATGGGATTCCCCTTAACAATACAGGAAGTATGAATACTTTGTAACGCTGAACATGGGTTTAACCAAGTCAAATTCACCTACCCCCCCACTTGACAGGGGATGTGGTGGTGGGTGTTGGGGGGGAAATGTGTGTGCCCAGTCACTATTCCATATCCTGACATGTGCTTCAAAGCTCTCAATGTCCACTGGGACAGGGTATTCCAGGGCACCTAGGAAAAATATAGGAAAGATTAGCATAGACTAGTCACTGAATTGCCACAGTGCAGCCCTAAGGAGGCCATCGAACCTGCAACGTACACAGTCCCACCCAGGGCCTTCAGAGTAACTTCATCGCAGTGTTAATGTAAGGTGGCACGGTAGCACAGTGGGTTAGCACTCCTGCTTCACAGCTCCAGGGACCTGGGTTCGACTCCTGGCTTGGGTCACTGTGCGTGTGGAGTCTGCACGTTCTCCCCGTGTCTGCGTGGGTTTCCTCCGGGTGCTCCGGTTTCCTCCCACCATCCAAAGATGTGCGGGTTAGGTTGATTGGCCATGCTAAAAATTGCCCTTAGTGACCTGAAATGCGTAGGTTAGAGGGATTAGTGGGTAAATGTGTAGTGATTTGGGGGTAGGGCCTGGGTGGGATTGTGGTCGGTGCAGACTCGATGGGCCGAATGGCCTCTTTCTGTACTGTAGGGTTTCTATGATTTCTTACTTGTGACGAATAAATAAACTTTAGTTCCTATCCCTGTAACTCCCATGTATTTACTCGACTAGTATCCCTGAACTATGGGGCAATTTAGCATGGCCAATCCACCTAACCCGCACATCTTTGGACACTAAGGGGCAATTTAGCATGGCCAATCCACCTAACCCACACATCTTTGGACACTAAGGGGCAATTTAGCATGGCCAATCCACCTAACCCGCACATCTTTGGACACTAAGGGGCAATTTAGCATGGCCAATCCACCTAACCCGCACATCTTTGGACACTAAGGTGCAATTTAGCATGGCCAATCCACCTAACCCGCACATCTTTGGACACTAAGGGGCAATTTAGCATGGCCAATCCACCTAACCCACACATCTTTGGACACTAAGGGGCAATTTAGCATGGCCAATCCACCTAACCCGCACATCTTTGGACACTAAGGGGCAATTTAGCATGGCCAATCCACCTAACCAGCACATCTTTGGACACTAAGGGGCAATTTAGCATGGCCAACCCACCAAACTCGGACATCTTCCAGACTGTGGGAGGAAACCGGAGCACCCGGAGGAAACCCATGCAGACATGGGGAGAACGTGCAGACTCCGCACAGACAGTGACCCAAGGCCGGGAATCAAACCCGTGTCCGTGGCGCTGTGAGGCAGCAGTGCTAACCCACCCTGCCATCTTTTGATGGGGAGGGACGGAGGAATGAATAACAGTCCATCAGCTGTGCAGAGCTCCCATTTTAGGTAGGCGGAGGCGAGACTTGACAACAAAACGGAAAAACAAAATGGTAGCTGCATCTAGAACAAGCGCTGCTTTTACAGGCCAGCCGTTCATGAGAGAAGTTTGGTTATCTTACAAAAATCCCCAATGTCGACAAGGGTGAAGAGACAACTTGAAGGGGAATTTGCACAACACACGCACACATTATATTGTAACCTTTAATCAAAAACAGAACTGGACTAGGGCAGCAATGGGGTTAGCGCTGCTGCCTCTCAGCGCCATGGACCCGGGTTCGATTCCCGGCTTGGGTCACTGTCTGTGCGAAGTTTGCACCTTCTCCCCGTGTCTGCGTGGGTTTCCTCCGGGTGCTCCAGTTTCCTCCCACAGTCCGAAAGACGTGCTGGTTAGGGTGCTAAATTCTCCCTCAGTGTAACCCGAACAGGCGCCGGAGTGTGGCGACTAGGGGATTTTCACAGTAACTTCATTGCAGTGTTAATGTAAGCCTTGTGAGATAAAAAAAAACTTCTAACTTTAGTGTCAGTCTGCACATTCTCCCCGTGCCTGCGTGGGTTTCCTCCGGGTGCTCCGGTTTCCTCCCACAGTCTGAAAGATGTGCTGGTTCGATGGATTGGCCGTGCTAAATTGCCCCTTAATGTCCCAGGATGTGTCGGATTCGGGGGATGAGCCATGGTAAACTGCCCCTTAGTGCCAGGGGGAGCGGCAAGGTGGCACAGTGGGTTAGCGCTGCTGCCTCACAGCGCCAGGGACCCGGGTTCGATTCCCGGTTTGGGTCACTGTCTGTGCGGAGTCTGCACGTCCTCCCCGTGTCGGCGTGGGTTTCCTCCGGGTGCTCTGGTTTCCTCCCACGGTCCGAAAGGCGTGCTGGTTAGGTGCTAAATTCTCCCTCAGTGTAACCCGAACAGGCACCGGAGTGTGGGCGACTGGGGGATTTTCACAGTAACTTCATTGCGGTGTTAATGTAAGCCTACTTGTGACACTGACAAATAAAGAATAATGTACAGATGGTTCGATACAACATTTTAATGTAAGTCTTTGCATGCGATAAACTGCAAAATATCTGAAAACCCCAACATCTCTACAATTCCTGTGAGTACAGCAGCAAAGATGTACATTTCTTATTTTTCACCTTATAAATGAAAATAATTATTACAGAAAGTGCACAGGCTAATATAGGTTTGCGCTATATATCATTAGATCACAAAATAATCAGATGTTACAAATAAAAACTATGATGAGATGCTGTACACATTTTGTATTTTGGCTGCTCTTAAATTTATTTTTCCTCTCTCCTGTTTCCTTCCCTCCCTCCCTCCCCTTTCCCCAAATTCCCAAGAGGGCAGGTTCCTGTAGGACTGTCCTAGTTCCATCTCTGCAGGAAGTCTCGTGGTGGGTCATCACCGGATCGCAATGAGTCCAACATCGATAAGCTTTTGGATCTTCTGGGCTATGACGGGATTCTTCAAGTGGCTGGAGGGGAGAGAGGAGGAGAGAGAGAGAGAGAGAGAGAGAAAGGGGGAAGGAGAGTGAGCATTAACAGCACAAGTGTGACCGGGTCAGCAACATGGTAAAACTTGTCCCCACTACCCCCACCCATAAGACCACCACAACGCAACACAAGCAAAACTTGAAATAACTTGGAACATAATAAGCTTCCATGTGACCAGCCTCCCATCCACTGACTCTGTCTACACTTCCCGCTGCCTCGGGGAAAAGCAGCCGGCATAATCAAGGACCCCACGCCACCCCGGACATTCTCTCTTCCACCTTCTTCCGTCAGGAAAAAGATACAAAAGTCTGAGGTCACGTACCGACCGACTCAAGAACAGCTTCTTCCCTGCTGCCGTCGGACTTTTGAATGGACCTACCTTGCATTACGTAGATCTTTCTCTACACCCGAGCTATGACTGTAACACTACATTCTGCACCCTCTCCTTTCCTTCTCTATGAACGGTATGCTTTGTGTAGCGCGCAAGAAACAATACTTTTCACTGTATGTTAATACATGTGACAATAGTAAATCAAATGAAATATTAAGTTGATCTTTCTCGATCTACACCCTAGCTGTGACTGTAACACTACATTCTGCGCCCTCTCCTTTCCTTCTCTATGAACGGTATGCTTTGTCTGTATAGCGCGCAAGAAACAATACTTTTCACCGTATACACATACATGTGACAATAATAAATCAAATCAAATATTAAGTTGATCTTTCTCTACACCCTAGCTATGACTGTGACATTACATTTTGATTTATTATTGTCACGTGTATTGGGATACAGCGAAAAGTATTGTTTCTTGCGCGCCATACAGACAAAGCATACCGTTCAGAGAGAAGGAAAGGAGAGGGTGCAGAATGTAGTGTTACAGTCATAGCTAGGGTGTAGAGAAAGATCAACTTAGTGCGAGGTAGGTCCATTCAAAAGTCTGACAGCAGCAGGGAAGAAGCTGTTCTTGAGTCGGTCGGTACGTGACCTTAGACTTTTGTATATGCATTCTGTACCCTCTCCTTTCCTTCTCCCCTATGTTGTCTGTATAGCGCGCAAGAAACAATACTTTTCACTGTATCCCAATATAGGTGACAACAATAAATCAAATCAGAATCATGGCCTTTGTAAGGAGGGGCCTCCGGAGCCTGTGCAAGAGTCATAAGACCATAGGAACAGAATGAGGCCACTCGGCCCATCGAGTCTGCTCCGCCATTCAATCATGGCTGATATTTTTCTCATCCCCATTCTCCTGCCTTTTCCCCATAACCCCCGATCCCCTTATTAATCAAGAACCTAGCTATCTCTGTCTTAAAGACACTCAATGACCCGGCCTCCACAGCCTTCTGCGGCAAAGACTTCCACAGATTCACCACTTTCTGGCTGAAGAAATTCCTCCTCATCTCTGTTTTAAAGGATCGTCCCTTTAGCCTGAGGTTGTGCCCTCTGGTTCTAGTTTTTCCCACTAAAGAACAAAGAACAGTACAGCACAGGAAACAGGCCCTTCGGCCCTCCAAGCCTGTGCCGCTCCTTGGTCCAACTAGACCAATCGTTTGTATCCCTCCATTCCCAGGCTGCTCATGTGACTATCCAGGTAAGTCTTAAACGATGTCAGCGTGCCTGCCTCCACCACCCTACTTGGCAGCGCATTCCAGGCCCCCACCACTCTCTGTGTAAAAAACGTCCCTCTGATATCTGAGTTATACCTCGCCCCTCTCACCTTGAGCCCATGACCCCTCGTGAACGTCACTTCTGATCTGGGAAAAAGCTTCTCACCGTTCACCCTATCTATCCCCTTCATAATCTTGTACACCTCTATTAGATCTCCCCTCATTCTCCGTCTTTCCAGGGAGAACAACCCCAGTTTACCCAATCTCTCCTCATAGCTAAGACCCTCCATACCAGGCAACATCCTGGTAAACCTTCTCTGCACTCTCTCCAACGCCTCCACGTCCTTCTGGTAGTGCGGCGACCAGAATTGGACGCAGTACTCCAAATGTGGCCTAACCAGCGTTCTATACAGCTGCATCATCAGACTCCAGCTTTTATACTCTATACCCCGTCCTATAAAGGCAAGCATACCATAAGCCATACCACTAGCGGAAACATCCTCTCCACGTCCACTCTATCCAGGCCTCACAGTATCCTGTAAGCTTCAATAAGATCCCCCCTCATCCTTCTAAACTCCAACGAGGACAGACCCAGAGTCCTCAACCCGTTCCTCATACGACAAGCTCTTCATTCCAGGGATCATTCTTGTGAACCTCCTCTGGACCCTTTCCAAGGCCGGCACATCCTTCCTTAGATACGGGGGCCCAAAAACTGCTCACAATACTCCAAAATAGGGTCTGACCAGAGCCTTATACACCCTCAGAAGTCATGAAGACAATATACCCACAGTTTTTGACAGGTTATCTTTGGCATATACTTACTCGCTGAGTGCCTGTGGATCTTTCTGCATCTGCTCCAAGATCAACCTCATAGCAGGGTCACTCATGATCTGCTGCACCTCTGGATCGCCCATGGCACGACGCTTGACCTCCTCCGGGGTATCGTTCCGATTGTACTGCATCATAAGGCAGCGCTGGTAACCCTCAGAAGCTTCCTGGGGGGTTTGAGAGAAAGGAAGGGTTATCTGTCAGGGCTGTTGTATCTCAGCTGCCAAGCCTTGACCAGGGACATCCGAAGCGGACGCTACCCGAACAGTGGGTAGCGCTCCGCGTTGCACTTCAGAATTGTCCGCACGGATTGTGGGGAACAGGCAAATTAACCACTGCTGCGGCCGCGCCCACACTCCAGCTCCCACCAATATCAGCCTCTTCCCTCAAACTAGCTTGGTGTTGACGGCTGCTGGCTCCTCGATGTGTGTAATGGCTACTTTGGGGCGGTAGGGTGTTCAAATTTGATCCAACACTTGTATTTTTGTCAGAGAGATAGAGAGAGGGAGAACAGTGTTTATGCAGACAGGGCTTAGAACCAGCTGATGTGCAGTTGATGTTGTCTACATGGACTTTAGCAAGGCCTTTGACAAGGTACCACATGGTAGGTTGTTGCATAAGGTTAAATCTCACGGGATCCAGGGTGAGATGTCTAAATGGATACAAAATTGGCTTCTTAGAGGGTGGTTGTAGAGAATTGTTTTTCAAACTGGAGGCCTATGACCAGTGGTGTGCCTCAGGGATCAGTGCTGGGTCCACTGTTCTTTGTCATTTATATTAATGATTTGGTTGAGAATGTAGGAGGCATGGTTTGTATGTTTGCAGATGACACTAAGATTGGTGGCTTAGTGGGCAGTGAAGAAAGTTATCTCCAATTGCAACGGGATCTTGATCAATTGGGCCAGTGGGCTGACGAATGGCAGATGGAGTTTAATTTAGACAAATGCAAGATGATGCATTTTGGTAGATTGAACCCAGGGCAGGACTTACTCAGTTAATGGTAGGGCATTGGGGAGAGTTACAGAACAAAGAGATCTAGGGGTACATGTTCATAGCTCCTTGAAAGTGGAGTCACAGGTGGACAGAGTGGTGAAGAAAGCATTCGGCATGCTTGGTTTCATCGGTCAGAACATTGAATACAGGAGTTGGAATGTCTTGTTGAAGTTGTACAAGACATTGGTAAGGCCACACTTGGAATACTGTGTGCAATTCTGGTCACCCTATTATAGAAAGGATATTATTAAACTAGAAAGAGTGCTGAAAAGATTTACTAGGATGCTACCAGGACTTGAGGGATTGAGTTATAAAGAGAGGTTGGATAGACTGGGACTTTTTTTTCTGGAGCGTAGGAGGCTGAGGGGTGATCTTATAGAGGTCTATAAAATAATGAGAGGCACAGATCAGCTAGATAGTCAATATCTTTTCCCAAAGGTAGGGGAGTCTAAAACTAGAGGGCATAGGTTTAAGGTGAGAGGGGAGAGATACAAAAGGGTCCAGAGGGGCAATTTTTTCACACAGAGGGTGGTGAGTGTCTGGAACAAGCTGCCAGAGGTAGTAGTAGAGACGGGTACAATTTTGTCTTTTAAAAAGCATCTAGATAGTTACATGGGTACGATGGGTATAGAGGGATATGGGCCAAACGCAGGCAATTGGGATTAGCTTAGGGGTTTTAAAAACAAAGGGCGGCATGGACAAGTTGGGCCGAATGGCTTGTTTCCATGCTGTAAACCTCTATGACTCTATAACCAGCTCTCAAACTGGGGGGGGGGGGGGGGGGGGTGCGGCACAGTGGTTAGCACTGCTACCTCACAGTGCCAGGGACCAGAGTTCGATTCCCAGCTTGGGCGACTGTGTGTTTGTGTGTGTGTGTGTGTGGGGAGTTTGCACATTCTCCCCGTGTCTGCGTGGGTTTCCTCTGGGTGCTCCGGTTTCCTCCCACACTCCAAAGATGTGCAGGTTAGGGTGGATTGGCCATGTTAAATTGCCCCTCAGTGTCCAAAGATGTGCAGGTTAGGTGGATTGGCCATGCTAAATTGCCCCTTAATATCCAAAGATGTGCAGGTTAGGTGGACTGGCCATGCTAAATTGCCCCTCAGTGTCCAAAGATGTGCAGGTTATGGTGGATTGGCCATGCTAAATTGCCCCTCAGTGTCCAAAGATGTGCAGGTTATGGTGGATTGGCCATGCTAAATTGCCCCTCAGTGTCCAAAGATGTGCAGGTTATGGTGGATTGGCCATGCTAAATTGCCCCTTGGTGTCCAAAGATGTGCTCATTAGATGGATTGGCCATGCTAAATTGCCCCTAAGCATCTTTTTTGTTAAAGCCAGATATAAATTATTAAATTAATACCTCAGCTATTCCCCTGTCGACAGGCGTACATCCCCTGTTCTAGCAGCTTTACTCCTTTTACCAGACTGGTACTATTTATATGCCGATAGAAGACTTTGGGATTCCCCTTTATGTTAGCTGCCAGTCTCTCTTCATGCTCCCTCTTTGCCTCTCATTTGTTTATTCATTTCCCCTCTGAACCGTATATATATTCAGCCGGGTTTGCTGTGGTATTATCCACCCGATAGCTGTCACCAGCATATTTTTTCCCTTCATCTTGATCTCTATGGCTTTGGTCATGATTGAATGATGGAGTGGACTCGATGGGCCGAATGGCCTTACTTCCGCTCCTATGTCTTATGGTCATCCAGAGACCTCTGCATTTGTTAACCCTCCCTTTTCCCCTCCGAGGGAACACCTGATATCAACCAGATCGACGACTTCTATTTTTATCCCTTTCCAAATACCGGGACAGAATAGAAGGTCCCTTCAGCCCACCCAAACCATCAACTCACGTTAACGCGTCTTTCCGCGGGGAGAAAGCCAGCCCCACGGCATGTCCCTGCTGCAATACGCCGTGCTGCCTAAAACTGCACACAGTCAGAGTTTTAACAACACCAGGTTAAAGTCCAACAGCTTTATTTGGTAGCAAATGCCACTAGCTTTCGGAGCGCTGCTCCTTCGTCAGATGGAGTGGAAATCTGCTCTCAAACAGGGCACAGAGACACAAAATCTAGTTACAGAATACTGATTAGAATGCGAATCCCTACAACCAGCCAGGTCTTAAAGATACAGACAATGTGGGTGGAGGGAGCATTAGGCACAGGTTAAAGAGATGTGTGTTGTCTCCAGACAGGACAGCCTGCAAGTCCAGGGGGCAAGCTGTGGGGGTTACTGATAATGTGACATAAATCCAACGTCCCGGTTTAGGCCGTCCTCATGCGTGCGGAACTTGGCCATCAGTTTCTGCTCTGCGACTCTGCGCTGTCGTGTGTCGTGAAGGCCGCCTTGGAGAACGCTTACCTGAAGATCCGAGGCCGAATGCCCGTGACTGCTGAAGTGCTCCCCAACAGGAGGAGAACACTCTTGCCTGGTGATTGTCGAGCGGTGTTCATTCATCCGTTGTTGCAGCGTCTGCATGGTTTCCCCAATGTACCATGCCCTCGGGACATCCTTTCCTGCAGCGTATCAGGTAGACAAGGTTGGTCGAGTTGCAAGAGTAGGTACCGTGTACCTGGTAGATGGTGTTCTCACGTGAGATGATGGCATCCGTGTCGATGATCCGGCACGTGTAGTATTCTGTAACTTGATTTTGTGTGTCTGTTTGCACTGTTTGAGAGCACATTTCCACTCCATCTGACGAAGGAGCAGCGCTCCGAAAGCTTATGGTGTTTGCTACCAAATAAACCTGTTGGGCTTTAACCTGGTGTTGTGAGACTTCTTACTGTGTTCACCCCAGTCCAACGCCAGCATCTCCACATTAAAACTGCACAGCCAGGGACTCCAGCCTGCAATGCTCCCGCTCTCTCTCTCTCACTCGGATAACATCATAGCCAACATGAACCGAACAAGAAAAACGACCCGGTCATACCTTGGAATTAGAGTCCAGATCAAGCGCTTTCTGATAAACATCCATCGCTTTGGAGAAATCCTTCAAGGCTTCGAGGGCCGCTCCTTTCCTTGTGTAACCCTTAACTAATCAAAATGAAATTAATAAGTCAAGAATGAATCAGGCAGTGTACGGAATCAAGCTTCATTTGCAACTTGCATACATTGAGTAACAGCAGACTCTGTATGAGACAAAAGATATTCAAAACTAGATTTTCTCAAAAGGAATATGGTAGCTATATTTTGATTCGCATACATAGACGATTTAGAGTTGGGGACCAAGTGTAGTGTGTCAAAGTTCGCAGATGGCACCAAGATGAGTGGCAGAGCAAAGTGTGCAGAGGACGCCGAAAGTCTGCAAAGGGATATAGATAGTCTAAGCGAGTGGACGAGGGTCTGGCAGATGGAGTACAATGTTGGTAAATGTGAGGTCATCCATTTTGGTAGGAATAACAGCAAAATGGACTATTATTTAAATGGTTAAAAAATTGCAGCATGCTGCTGTGCAGAGGGACCTGGGTGTCCTTGTGCAGGAATCTCAAGGAGTTGGTTTGCAGGCGCAGCAGGGAATTAAGAAGGCAAATGGAATTTTGTCCTTCATTGCGAGAGGGATGGAGTTTAAAAACAGCGAGGTTATGTTGCAGCTGTATAAGGTGCTGGTGAGGCCACATCTGGAGTACTGTGTACAGTTTTGGTCTCCTTACTTGAGAAAGGATATACTGGCACTGGAGGGGGTGCAGAGGAGATTCACTAGGTTGATTCCGGAGTTGAGAGGGTTGGCTTATGAGGAGAGGCTGAGTAGACTGGGGCTATACTCATTGGAATTCAGAAGAATGAGGGGCGATCTCATAGAAACATATAAGATTATGAAGGGAATAGATAAGATAGAAGCAGGGAAGTTGTTTCCACTGGTGGGTGAAACTGGAACTAGGCGGCATGGCCTCAAAATAAGGGGGAGCAGATTTAGGACTGAGTTGAGGAAGAACTTCTTCACACAAAGGATTGTGAATCTGTGGAATTCCCTGCCCAGTGAAGCAGTTGAGGCTACCTCATTGAATGTTTTTAAGGCAAGGATAGATAGATTTTTGAACAGTAAAGGAATTGAGGGTTATGGTGAGCGGGCAGGTAAGTGGAGCTGAGTCCACGAAAAGATCAGCCATGATCTTATTGAATGGCGGAGCAGGCTCGAGGGGCCAGATGGCCTCCTAGTTCTTATGATTGCCAGGCTAACACTCGCCTCTGTGCTCTACTAATGTTCCGAGAGCGATCCACTCACTCACTAGATTTTTTTGTCTGCGATGCAAGACTGGTCTCAAGTGTACGGAATATTCAGCATCTCCTTACGCCCAGTGATCCCAGGATAACCCTCAGCAAGAGGTGTCTGAACCAGCCTCTTAGCTGGTGTATGGGCAGCACGGTGGCACAGTGGTTAGCACTACTGCCTCACAGCGCCACGGACCTGCGTTCAATTCCGGGCCTTGGGTCACTGTCCGTGCAGACTCCGCACATTCTCCCCGTGTCTGCATGGGTTTCCTCCCGGGTGCTCCGATTCCCTCCCACACTCCAAAGATGTGTAGGTTTATGGGATTGGCCATGCTAAATTGCCCCTTAGTGTCCAAAGATGTGCAGGTTAGGTGGATTGGCCGTGCTAAATTGCCCCTTAGTGTCCAAAGATGTGCAGGTTAGGTGGATTGGCCATGCTAAATTGCCCCTTAGTGTCCAAAGATGTGTAGGTTAGGCGGATTGGCCATGCTAAATTGCCCCTTAGTGTCCACAGATGTGCGGGTTAGGTGGATTGGCCATGCTAAATTGTCCCTTATTGTCCAAAGATGTGTAGGTTAGGTGGATTGGCCATGCTAAATTGTCCCTTATTGTCCAAAGATGTGTAGGTTAGGCGGATTGGCCATGCTAAATTGTCCAAAGATATGCAGGTTAGGCGGATTGGCCATGCTAAATTGTCCAAAGATGTGTAGGTTAGGTGGATTGGCCATGCTAAATTGTCCAAAGATGTGTAGGTTAAATCAATTAGCGGGGTAAATCACTCTGTCAGAGAGTCAGTGCAGACTCGATGGGCTGAATGGCCTCCTCCTGCACTGTAGGAATTCAGTGATACATTCAACCCTGAAATCATAGAAACCCTACAGTGCACAAGGAGGCCATTCGGCCCATCGAGTCTGCACCGACCACAATCCCACCCAGGCCCTACCCCCACATATTTTACCCGCTAATCCCTCTAACCTACACATCCCAGGACTCTAAGGGGCAATTTGTAACCTGGCCAATCAACCTAACCCGCACATCTTTGGACTGTGGGAGGAAACCGGAGCACCCGGAGGAAACCCACGCAGACACGAGGAGAATGTGCAAACTCCACACAGACAGTGACCCGAGCCGGGAATCGAACCCGGGACCCTGGAGCTGTGAAGCAGCAGTGCTAACCACTGTGCTACCGTGCCGCCCTGGATGAATCATTTACCGTGTTGCAACTTGGCAAGTAAACTCCTCTTACCAGTGCCTTAATGAAGCAGCACAAAGTTCCAGGAGGCCAATGGAATCCGATTGCATCAGAGGAAGTAACTGCCCGCCAGAACAACATTCTGAACCAAGCTTTTAGAAGCATGCCTTCTGACGGCCATGAATCATTAACAAAGCAAATCAGACTTGCGTGTTTGGGATAGATGGATCCAATGCCGCTCATTCCTTATTAACAAAATTAGCATGAATTTGGGGCGTCACAAAAAACCAGCGCAACACAGGGCAACATCAGTGCTACTTACGGAACGTGTGATCGAGACGGATACACTCCTCACAGTCCTGTACACAAGGAAAAGGCATCTCAAGTTATTGCCAGTTACTATTCGCGTACAATTCGCAAATCAAGACACAGGGTTGATTAAACTGCCACAGTTTGTTGAAAAGTGGAAGGTTGTTAAAAAGTAAAGTTTATTTATGAAGTGTCACAAGTCGGCTTACATTCATAGAAATCATAGAAACCCTACAGCACAGAAAGAGGCCATTCGGCCCATCGTGTCTGCACCGACCACAATCCCACCCAGGCCCTACCCCCATATCCCACCCACTAATCCCTCTAACCTACACATCTCAGGACACTAAGGGGCAATTTTTAGCATGGCCAATCAACCTAACCCGCACATCTTTCGGACTGTGGGAGGAAACTGGAGCACCCGGGGGAAACCCACGCAGACACGGGGAGAACGTGCAGACTCCGCACAGACAGTGACCCGAGCCGGCGATCGAACCTGGGTCCCTGGCGCTGTGAGGCAGCAGTGCTCACCCACTGTGCATGTTGGGGCCAGAGATGACTTGACAAAAAGTTAAAGTTTATATCTTAGTCACAAGTACATTAACACTGCAGTGCAGTTACTGTGAAAATACCCTAGCTGCCACACTCCGGCGCCTGTTCGGTTTACACTGAGGGAGAATTTAGCACGGCCGATGCACCCTAACCAGCACGTCTTTCGGAATGTGGGAGGAAACCCACGCAGACACGGGGAGAAGGTGCAAACTCCACACAGACAGTGATCCGAGCCGGGAATCGAACCCGGGTCACTGGCGCTGTGAGGCAGCAGTGCTAACCACTGTGCCACCGTGCCGCCCATTGTAGGAATCAAAAGAGAATAAAATTCATCCAGTCCATTAAACGGAAAAATAAATTAATGGTGAATCCGTTTTACGACCACATTGGTTAAAAATTAGATGGAGAATATTCTGCACTCCCTTACAAGGGCTGATAACCTTCAAGACCTATAAATAACAAGGACAGTTACAGACGCAAGCATTCTGATGACAACCTAGAATTTATCCCCCCTGCCCGAATCACACATCAAAAGATATTAGAAATAGCATCAAAAACAAATTAGCATCAGAAATACCGACAGTGCAGATTTAAATTCGGAATCTATCTGAATAACGAGTTCAAAACCAGTCCTCTTCCCGACATTGCGCGTCTAACACTGGGAAAATCAACAACCTCCATTCATCACCCCTCCACCTCCTCAGGGGAAGTTAGAAAATGCCATCCTACTAACTACAACATCCTGGCTGGCTGGCTATAGTTGGCAGGCTGTGAATGAAAATGTTTTTTTTTTCCCACTGTCTGAAGCAGGCGCCGAGTTGAGGTGGATTTTCAATGGGCCACAGATGAATAATCAACTTTCTTAAACAAAGTGCTCTGATTCCTTTTCCTATTTCCCTGGAGCGAGCCAGACAGTTATTCCAAACATCTCCACCAACTGGAATGAAACACTGCCAAGCTGAAGCACGCATTCTGCCTTCCAAAGCAAGGACATTTCAGTTGGCATAGAATCATAGAATCCCTACGGTGCAGGAGGAGGCCATTCAGCCCATCGAGCCTGCACTGACCACAATCCCACCCAGGCCCTATCCCCCGTAATCCCATGTATTTACCCCGCTAATCCCTCTAACCGATTCATCCTGGGACACTAAGGGACAATTTAGCACGGCCAATCCACCTAACCTGCACGTCTTTGGACACTAAGGGACAATTTAGCATGGCCAATCCACCTAACCTGCACATCTTTGGACACTAAGGGACAATTTAGCATGGCCAATCCACCTAACCCACACATCTTTGGACACTAAGGGACAATTTAGCATGGCCAATCCACCTAACCTGCACATCTTTGGACACTAAGGGACAATTTAGCACGGCCAATCCACCTAACCTGCACGTCTTTGGACACTAAGGGACAATTTAGCACGGCCAATCCACCTAACCTGCACGTCTTTGGACACTAAGGGACAATTTAGCACGGCCAATCCACCTAACCTGCACGTCTTTAGACACTAAGGGACAATTTAGCACGGCCAATCCACCTAACCTGCACGTCTTTCGGACCGTGGGAGGAAACCGGAGCATTTAGAACTGAATAATCTCATTAGCGATAGACGGCATGGTTTTGTACGAGGGAGGTCATGCCTCACAAATTTGGTCGAGTTTTTTGAGGAGGTGACAAAAACGATTGACGAGGGAAGGGCCGTGGATGTCGTCTGTATGGATTTTAGTAAAGCGTTTGACAAGGTCCCTCATGGCAGGCTGGTGCAAAAGGCTAAATCTCACGGGATAAAAGGTGAGCTAGCTAGATGGGTGGAGAACTGGCTTAGCCACAGAAGACAGAGGGTAGCAGTGGAGGGGTCTTTTTCCAGTTGGAGGTCTGTGACTAGTGGTGTTCCGCAGGGCTCTGTACTGGGATCTCTGCTGTTTGTGATATATATTAATGATTTGGAGGAAGATGTAGCTGGTGTGATCAGTAAGTTTGCGGGTGACACAGAGATTGCTGGAGTTGCGGATAGTGATCAACATTGTCAGAGAATATAGCAGGATTAGATAGGCTGGAACATTGGGCAGAGAAATGGCAGATGGAATTTAATCCAGATAAATGCGAAGTGATGCATTTCGGTAGGTCTAATGTAAGGGGGAGCTATACAATAAATGGCAGAACCATCAGGAGTATAGACACACAGAGGGACCTGGGTGTACAAGTCCACAGATCCTTAAAGGTGGCAGCACAGGTGGAGAGGGTGGTCAAGAAGGCATATGGCATGCTTGCCTTTATTGGACGGGGCATAGAATATAAAAGTTGGCATATGATGTTGCAGCTGTATAGCACGTTGGTTAGGCCACATTTGGAATACTGCGTCCAGTTCTGGTCACCACACTACCAGAAGGATGTGGAGGCTTTGGAGAGAGTGCAGAGAAGGTTTACCAGGATGTTGCCTGGTATGGAGGGTCTTAGCTATGAGGAGAGATTGGGTAAACTGGGGTTGTTCTCACTGGAAAGACGGAGGATGAGGGGGTGATCTAATAGAGGTGTATAACATTATGAAGGGCATAGATAGGGTGAACAGTGGGAAGCTTTTTCCCAGGTCGGAGGTGACGAACACAAGGGGTCACGGGTTCAAGGTGAGGGGGGCAAGGTTCAACACAGATGTCAGGGGGACGTATTTTACACAGAGGGTGGTGGGGGCCTGGAATGCGCTGCCGGGCAAGATGATTGAGGCGGACACGCTGGGATCGTTTAAGACTTATCTAGATAGCCACATGAACAGACTGGGAATAGAGGGATACAAAAGAATGGTCTAGTTGGGCACATGAGCGGCGCAGGCTTGGAGGGCCGAAGGGCCTGTTCCTGTGCTGTATCGTTCTTTTTTCACCCTGAGGAAACCCACGCAGACACGGGGGAGAACGTGCAAACTCCACACAGTGACCCAAGCCGGGGAATCGAACCCAGGCGCTGTGAGGGCAGCGAGAAGTCTCACAACACCAGGTTAAAGTCCAGCAGGTTTATTTGGTAGCACGAGCTTTCTGTGAGGGAGCAGTGCTAACCACTATGCATGTTGGGGGCAGAGGTGACTTGACAATGTGGATGCTGACAGGATGTCTCCCCTTGTGGGAGAGACTAGAACCAGGGGGGCACGGTTTAAAAGCAAAGGGTCTCCCACTTAGGAGGGAGACGGGTTTTCTCACAGAGGGTCGCCGGTCTGTGGAACTCTTCCCCAGTGTGGAACTCTTCCCCAGAGAACAGTTGAAGCAGGGTAATTGAAAATTTCTAATGTAGTAGATACGATTCTTCACTGACAAGGGGATCAAAAGTTAGAGATGGTGGGAGGGGCAGGGAAAACAGGGAATTGGGGCCACAGTAAGATCAGGAGCTTATTGAATGGCCCAGAAGGTTCAAAGGACCTAAAGGCCTATCTCAAACACGTTTGTTTGTACGAATATCGTGGGCTCACGTTATCAAAATACATTCTGGAAACTACATCTTGTAAAACATGGGTGACACAGTGGGTTAGCACTGCTGCCTCACAGGCGCCAGGGACCCAGGTTCGATTCCCGACTTGGGTCACTGTCTGTGCGGAGTCTGCACGTTCTCCCCGTGTCTGCGTGGGTTTCCTCCGGGTGCTCCGGTTTCCTCCCAAGATGTGTAGGTTAGGCGGATTGGCCAGACTAAATTGCCCCTGAGTGCCCGAAAGATTAGCAGAGTAAATATGTGGGGATGGGCCCTGGGTGGGATTGTTGTCGGTGCAGGGTTGATGGGCCGAATGGCCTCCTTCAGCACTGTAGGGATTCTATGTTTGTCCTGTCCAAAATTTTCTCCTTGCCGTACCTATATATATTTTTTATTCATTCAAGGGATGCTGGTCACACTGGCTGGGCCAACATTCATTGTCCATCCCCAACTGTCCTTAAGATAGTGAGTGAGCTGCCTTCTTGAGCCACTGCAGTCCATGTGGTGTAGGTACACCCACTGTGCTGTTAGGGAGGGAGTTCGATGATTTGACACAGTGACAGTGAAGGAACGGCCGATATATTTCCAAGTCGGGATGGTGAGTGGCTCGGAGGGGGAACTTGCAGGTGGGGGTGTTCCCCATGTGTCTGCTGCCCCCCTTGTCCTTCTAGATGGTAGAGGTGGCGGGTTTGGAAGGAGCTGTGGAAGGAGCCTTGGTGAGTCGCTGCGGTGCATCTTGTAGACGGTTCACACGGCTGTCACTGTGCGTCGGGGGTGGAGGGAGTGAGTGTTTGTGGATGGGGTGCCAATCAAGCGGGGCTGCTTTGTCCTGGATGGTGTCGAGCTTCTTGGAGCCGCACCCATCCAGGCAAGTGGGGAGTGTTCCATCACACTCCCGACTTGTGCCTTGTAGATGGTGGACAGGATTTGGGGAGAGTCAGGAGGGGAGTTACTCTCCGCAGTACCCCTAGCCTCTGACCTGCTCTTTGAAACCATAGAATCCTTGCAGTGCAGGAGGAGGCCATTTGGCCCATTGAGTCTGCACTGACCACAATCCCACCCAGGCCCGATCCCCGCAACCCCACACATCCATCCCGCAATTCCCCCCAACCTACGCTTCCCGGGACACTAAGGGGCAATTTAGCGTGCCCGATGCACCTGACCCGCGCGTCTTGTAGCCACAGTGTCTGCAGAGCTGGTCCAGCTCAGTTTCTGGTCAATGGCCACCCACAGGATGTTGATAGTTGGGGGGGGGGGATTCAGTGATGGCAGTGCCATTGAATGTTCAAGAGGCGATGATTAGATCCTCTCTTGTTGGAGATGGTCATTGCCTGGCACTTGTGTGGCGTGAAATACTTTTCACTGTATACTAATACATGCAATTTTACTGACCGTGTGTGTGTGTGTGTGTGTATGTGTGTGTGCACGCGCGCAAGAGGAACAGTTGTGGAAATATTTACCTTCAGAGCCAGCTGGAATTCTAAGAGCTTGGTGCAGCAGGCGGCTCGATTACTGTAGAGTTTAGCGTCAGTCGGGTTGCGTTTAATAGCTTCTGAGTAATGTTTCATAGCCTGTGGGTAATCACCTGTGAGGGAAATGAGAAATGGTCACCTATACGTTACATACCATCATTCAGAGGCATGCGAGCATCATGCAGGAGCTATGCAGGCCACGCTCAAACGTGCAGCCCTCAAATCAAAAGGTATGGATGACGCTTCGTGGGATTTCACTGATTGCAAACGTGGTTCATAGAAATCATAGAAACCCTACAGTGCAGAAAGAGGCCATTCGGCCCATCGAGTCTGCACCGACCACAATCCCACCCAGGCCCTACCCCCATATCCCTACATATTTACCCACTAATCCCTCTAACCTACACATCCCAGGACACTAAGGGACAATTTTTAGCATGGCCAATCAACCTAACCCGCACAGCTTTGGACTGTGGGAGGAAACCGGAGCACCCGGAGGAAACCCACGCAGACACGGGGAGAATGTGCAAACTCCACACAGACAGTGACCCAAGCCAGGAATCGAACCCGGGTCCCTGGAGCTGTGAAGCAGCAGTGCTAACCCACTGTGCCACCGTTCAGTGACTTAAAGATTAAAAACTTCTCTTTAGAACATGCCCATCATTCTTTTCACACACATCATCCAGTCTACACATAAAGATGATAATACTCATCACTCCCCAGTGTCTCTCTAACAATAAGTTTATTTATTAGTGTCACAAGTAGGCTCACATTAACACTGCAATGAAGTGACTGTGAAAATTCCCTGGTCGCCCACACTCTTGTTCGGGTTACACTGAGGGAGAATTTAGCACCCTAACCAGCACGTCTTTTGGACTGTGGGAGGAAACCGGAGCACCCGGAGGAAACCCACGCAGACACGGGGGGGAGAATGTGCAGACTCCGCACAGACAGTGACCTGAGGCTGTGAATCATAGAATTATAAAACCTACAACGCGGAAGGAGGCCATTTGGCCCATCGAGCCTGCACCGACAACAATCCCACTCAGGTCCTGTCCTACCCCAAAACCCCACATATTTACCCTCCCCATCCTCCTAACACTCAAGGGGCAATTTAGCATGGCCAATCAACCTAACCTTTTTTTTATTCATTCCTGGGACATGGGCGTCGCTGGCTGGGCCAGCATTTACTGCCCATCCCTAGTTGCCCTTGGAGGGCAGTTGAGAGTCAACCACATTGCTGTGGCTCTGGAGTCACATGTAGGCCAGACCGGGGTAAGGACGGCAGATTTCCTTCCCTAAAGGACATTAGTGACCCAGATGGGTTTTTCCGACAATGGGTCATCAGTAGATTCTTAATTCCAGATATTTTTTATTGAATTCAAATTCCACCATCTGCCGTGGCGGGATTCGAACCCGGGTCCCCCAGAACATTAGCTGGGTTTCTGGATTAAAAGTCTAGCGATAATACCACTGGGCCATCACCTCCCCATACCCTACATATCTTTCGGACTGTGGGAGGAATCCGGAGCACCCGGAGGAAACCCACGCAGACACTGGGGGGAGAACGTGCAGACTCCGCACAGACAGTGACCCAAGCCGGGAATCGAACCCGGGTCCCTGGCGCTGTGAGGCAGCAGCGCTAACCCACCGTGCCGTCCCACACACGTAGAATTGTACTGCTAAAAGCAATCTCGGAGAAGGGACGAGAGAGAGAGAGATTAAAACCTGCCACAGGGGGTTAAACAAAAAGGCACAAGCTGGGATCATTTCATTCAACGTCCGCACTGCACAGCCCTCACTCACTCACTTCCCCAGATGTTGAATTCATATCCCAAAGCCCCAGGTTTAAACCTGGATTTGGAACTATATTGACAGAGTGACTGGACGAGCAATAAAAAAACGTGAACCTTCATCCAAAGCCCCAAGATGTTCCAAACAACGAGGGTTTTGACAGAGTTGATGGAGGTAAAACAGCACCACTGACAGCGGTCTTAGAGGACACATTAAACTGGCAAAAAAATCAGGATGGGGAGAATTTAAAACAAAATTATCTTAAACTCAGTTGTGACCTCATAACTGAGTTAAAAAATTTTTTAAAGTTCTCATCGAAACTTAGAAAATTCTAACAGGGTTAGACAAGGTGGATTCAGAAAGAATGTTCCCGATGGTGGGTCAGTCGAGAACTAGGGGTCATAGTTTGAGGATAAGGGGGTAAACCTTTTAGGACTGAGCGGAGGAGAATTTTCTTCACCCAAAGAGTGGTGAATGTGTGGAATTCACTCCCATAGAAATGGCAAATGGTATGTTGGCCTTCATAGCGAGAGGATTTGAGTACAGGGATAGGGATGTTTTGCTGCAATTGTTGGTGAGGCCACACCTGGAGTATTGTGTACAGTTTTGGTGTCCTTATCTAAGGAAGGATGTCCTTGCTATAGAGGGAGCACAGCGAAGGTTTACCAGGCTGATTCCTGGGATGGCAGGTCTGTCATATGAGGAGAGACTAAGTCGGTTAGGATTATATTCACTGGAGTTTAGAAGAGTGAGGGGGGATCTCATAGAAACTTATAAAATTCTAACAGGGTTAGACAGGGTAGATTCAGAAAGAATGTTCCCGATGGTGGGGGGAGTCCAGAACTAGGGGGTCATAGTTTGAGGATAAGGGGGTAAACCTTTTAGGACTGAGGTGAGGAGAAATTTCTTCACCCAGAGAGTGGTGGAATTCACTCCCACAGAAAGCAGTTGAGGCCAAAACGTTGTGTGATTTCAAGAAGAAATTAGATATCGCTCTTGGGGCTAAAGGGATCGAGGGATATGGGGGGGGGGGAAAGGAGGGGGAAATCAGGATATTGAATTGGATGATCAGCCACGATCGTGATGGATGGCGGAGCAGGATCGAAGGGCCGAAAATAGCCTACTCCTGCTTCCGGTTTCCAGGATCTGGGATGAAAAAGGATGGTGGAAGTAGATCAGCAGCAATTTCCAAAAGTTAGGAAAATTGGCAGGACTCTGGGAAAGAGTAACATGTGGGGACTCATTGGATAGCCCTGTCAGAAAGCGATAGGTCGACCCGTGGGCCAAATGGCCCCCTTCTCCACTGTAAGATTCTATGATTCTGGGACCTGGGGAGTGTAACGCCAGTGAGAACCAAGGGAGTTTACTCCTAATTCATATGCAAATAAAAATTCAGGTGGGTCTGGTCCTGGATTCCTGCCATATTAGAAACCAGAGGCTGCATAGCTGTGGGGTTCTAACCAAATCTCAGTTTGAACATGAATTGGAATTCCAATTTTATACCTCATGGCACCATTGGACATAAGGGGTGGCACAGTGGGTTAGCACTGCTGCCTCACAGCGCCAGGGACTCGGGTTCACACAGTGGGTTAGCACTGCTGCCTCACAGCGCCAGGGACTCGGGTTCACACAGTGGGTTAGCACTGCTGCCTCACAGCGCCCAGGGACCCGGGTTCGATTCCCGGCTTGGGTCACTGTCTGTGTGGAGTCTGCACGTTCTCCCCCGTGTCTGCGTGGGTTTCCTCCGGGTGCTCCGGTTTCCTCCCACAGTCGGAAAGATGTGCTGGTTAGATGGATTGGCCGTGCTAAATTGCCCCTTAATGTCCCAGGATGTGTCGGGTTCGGGGGATTAGCCATGGTAAACTGCCCCTTAGTGCCAGGGGGATTAGCGGGGTAAATACATGGGGTTACAGGGATAGGGCCTGGGTAAGATTCCCTGCGGAAGAGTCAGCGTAGACTCAGTGGGCCGAATGGACTTTTTCTGCACTGTCGGGATTCTATGATAAAGCACAGGAGGTTAAAATTTATTTATTAGTCACAAGTAGACTTACATTAACACTGCAATGAAGTTACTGTGAAAATCCCCCTAGTCGCCACAGTCCGGCGCCTGTTCGGGTTACACTGAGGGAGAATTTAGCACCCTAACCAGCGCGTCTTTCGGACTGTGGGAGGAAACCGGAGCACCCGGAGGAAACCCACGCAGACACGGGGAGAACGTGCAGACTCCGCACAGACAGTGACCCAAGCCGGGAATCGAACCCGGGTCCCTGGCGCCTGCGAGGCAGCAAGTGCTAACCCGCTGTGCCCGCCGTGTTTGCATTGGTTTGTGAAGTTATCCCAAGTTGAAACAGGTTCAAACACATTCTGGGCGGTGGAAAGCGGGAGCACATACTTCCAGGGATGGAAAATCATCACCTGCTGTTAAAAAAATTGGGCGGGGGAGGGGGAAAAACAGCATCAAGGAAAGCACAGAAGTCATCATTGTGCATTGCCACGGGATGTACAAAACAATGCATCACTGTCCCAAAGTCACAGGTCAAAAAACTCCCAGTGAAATGTGACTGGGGTTCGTTTTAAAACATGTTCTCGTGACACCCACAGTACCGGCGGGCTGTGTGGTGGCACCCTCTGGTGCCAGAATCCCGCAACTACAGGATTACTCCATGAACACAGGCACGTCAGATCATACACCTCCCAGCACTCGTTACCCTCCCACACTCGAATATCTGCGGAAACCTCCTCTTCTTGTGACGTTACCTTTCTGGAAGAACTCGTTGCCTTTATTCTTCTCCTCCAGGGCAAGCTCAGGATTGACGTAAGCTGCCCGCTCCTCTTCCTTTCGGATCTTTTCAGCCTACAAGACAGCGGAGTCGATTTTAGAAACTGGGGTTCATAGAAATCATAGAAACCCTACAGTACAGAAAGAGGCCATTCGGCCCATCGAGTCTGCACCGACCACAATCCCACCCAGGCCCTACCCCCATATCCCTACATATTTTACCAGCTAATCCCTCTAATCTACGCATCCCAGGACACTAAGGGGCAATTTTAGCACGGCCAATCAACCTAACCCGCACATCTTTGGACTGTGGGAGGAAACCGGAGCACCCGGAGGAAACCCACGCAGACACGAGGAGAATGTGCAAACTCCACACAGACAGTGACCCGAGCCGGGATTCGAACCCAGGTCCCTGGAGCTGTGAAGCAGCAGTGCTAACCCACTGTGCCACCGTGCCGGTTGGGAGGAAAAAACCAGAGAGAACGCACAGCGATCACAGATAGTCCAGGGATCCCGCGATGCGTAGCATCGTAGCCCAGTCCCAGCACGCACACCAGCCTCCCATCCATTGACTCTGTCTACACTTCCCGCTGCCTCGGGGAAAAGCAGCCAGCATAATCAAGGACCCCACGCACCCCCCGAACATTCTCTCTTCCACCTTCTTCCGTCGGGGAAAAAGATACAAAAGTCTGAGGTCACGTACCAACCGACTCAAGAACAGCTTCTTCCCTGCTGCTGCCGTCAGACTTTTGAATGGACCTACCTCGCATTAAGTTGATCTTTCTCTACACCCTAGCTGTGACTGTAACACTACATTCTGCACCCTCTCCTTTCCTTCTCTATGAACGGTATGCTTTGTCTGTATAACGCGCAAGAAACAATATTTTTCACTGTATGTTAATACATGTGACAATAATAAATCAAATCAAAACCTACCTCGCATTAAGTTGATCTTACTCTATACCCTAGCTCTGAATGTAACACTACACTCTGCACTCTCTCCTTTCCTTGAGAGGGTTAGCCTATGAGGAGAGACTGAGTAGACTGGGGCTATACTCATTGGAATTCAGAAGAATGAGGGGAGATCTTATAGAAACATATAAGATTATGAAGGGAATAGATAAGATAGAAGCAGGGAAGTTGTTTCCACTGGTGGGTGAAACTAGAACGAGGGGGCATGGCCTCAAAATAAGGGGGAGCAGATTTAGGACTGAGTTGAGGAGGAACTTCTTCACACACAGGGTTGTGAATCTGTGGAATTCCCTGCCCAGTGAAGCAGTTGAGGCTACCTCATTGAATGTTTTTAAGGCAAGGATCGATAAATTTGAACAGTAAAGGAATTAAGGGTTCTGGTGAGCGGGCGGGTAAGTGGAGCTGAGTCCACGAAGAGATCAGCCATGATCTTATTGAATGGCGGAGCAGGCTCAAGGGGCCAGATGGCCCACTCCTGCTCCTAGTTCTTATGTTCTTCTCTATGAACAGTATGCTTTGTCTGTGTAGTGCGCAAGAAAGAATACTTTTCATTGCATACTAATCCATGTGACAATAAATCAAATCAAACAATACTCTCTGCAATAGAAGAAAGCCTCCCTTTGTCCCTTGGCCAAGAACGAGGGGTTGAAAAACAGCTGTAATCACCCATTCTTCTGATCCAGCCCAGGCCTCATTTTCCAGCCGCAAGAAAATCATAGAAACCCTACGGTACAGAAAGAGGCCATTCAGCCCATCGAGTCTGCACCGACCACAATCCCACCCAGGCCCTACCCCCATATCTACCCACTAATCCCTCTCACCTACGCATCTCAGGACACTAAGGGGCAATTTTAGCATGGCCAATCAACCTAACCCGCACATCTTTGGACTGTGGGAGGAAACCGGAGCACCCGGAGGAAACCCACGCAGACACGAGGAGAATGTGCAGACTCCGCACAGACAGTGACCCGAGGCCGGGAATCGAACCCGGGACCCTGGAGCTGTGGAGCAGCAGCGCTAACCCCACTGTGCCACCCGTGGACAGGGTGGTGTGGAGAGGGAGCTTGCCGACATTCCCTGGTATGAATCACCCTTTTCTTGTTGATCCCTTCCAAGAACAGTAAGGCGATTAGGCCAGAGGAAACTCACTTGCTGACATTTCTTGATGACCTCAGGGGTCCTGTGCTCCGCGAGTGACTTGTTGTAGAAGTGAACGGCGTCTTTGTACTTTTCTTCCTTGAAGTAGGAGTTCCCGATTCGCGCGTACGCCCTGCAAAGACGCGGTGATGTTAAGCTGTCAACTGAACGCAATGATAGGGGCGAGACGTGCTGGTTGGGTGCTAAAGTCTCCCTCGGTGTAACCACGGCGGGATAGAGCGGAGGAGGGGGCCTGGGGTAAGACACACTATCAGAGTCGGTGCAGACCCGATGACTCGAATGGCCTCCATCTGTACTGTGAGGATTCTATGAGTCAATGAATGACTGGCAAAACACATTTATATGGGGAATGCAGTGATGTAATGGTATTGTTATTGGACTAAAGTTTATTCGTCATAAGTAAGGCTCACATTAACACTGCAAAGAAGTTACTGTTGAAATTCCCCTAGTCGCCACACTCCGGCGGCTGTTTGGGTCAACGTACCTAACCAGCACGTCTTTCAGACTGTGGGAGGAAACCGGAGCACCCGGAGGAAACCCACGCAGGCGCAGGAAGAACGTGCAAATTCCACCCAGTGACCCAAGCCGGGAATCGAACCCGGGTCCCTGGCGCTGTGAAGCAGCAGTGCTAACCCACTGTGCCGCCCCTAGTAACTAGTAACATTGAATGTATTCCAGAGGCGGCTGGATATAGCACTTGGGGGCGAACTGGATCAAAGGTTATAGAAATCATAGAAACCCTACAGTGCAGAAGGAGGCCATTCGGCCCATCGAGTCTGCACCGACCACAATCCCACCCCACATATTTACCTGCTAATCCCTCTAACCTACGCATCCCAGGACTCTAAGGGGCAATTTTTAACCTGGCCAATCAACCTAACCCGCACATCTTTGGACTGTGGGAGGAAACCGGAGCACCCGGAGGAAACCCACGCAGACACGAGGAGAATGTGCAAACTCCACACAGACAGTGACCCGAGCCGGGAATCGAACCCGGGACGCTGGAGCTGTGAAGCAGCAGTGCTAACCACTGTGCTACCGTGCCGCCCTTTATGGGGAGAAAGCAGGATTAGGCTGTTGAGTTGGACGATCAGCCACGATGGTGATGAATGGCGGAGCAGGATCGAAGGGCCGAAATGGCCTCCTCCTGCTCCTATCTTCTATGTTTTAGTAGTAATACTCTTGGGACCGGGTTCGAATCCCACCACGGCAGATGGTGGAATTTGAATTCAATAAAAATATCTGGAATTAAGAATCTACTGATGACCCATTGTCGGAAAAACCCATCTGGTTCACTAATGTCCCTTTAGGGAAGGAAATCTGCCGTCCTTACCCCGGTCTGGCCTACATGTGACTCCAGGGCCACAGCCAATGTGGTTGACTCTCAACTGCCCTCTGAATTGTCCCAGCCAGCCACTCAAGTTGAAGGGGTACTTAAGGGATGGGCAACAAACGCTGGCCCAGCCACTGACGCCCACATCCCATGAAAGAACAAACATACCAGTATCAATAAACCCTACAATATTTTATGATTGGACTGTTGGCTAACACAAGGGTCACTTACTTTGCGATTTGCCTGTAATCTACACGGTTTTCCCGTCCTATTTCGATGGCCTTTTCACAGACTTTGCGGCATTTGTCAAATTCATTCTGTTCAAAGTACACAGCTGCAAGAATAGAACAATATTTTAGATGTCCCTCGCCGAAGCCTCTTAATAATGACAGCAAGCAGTTAGGGTCGGGAGTACTCTGCCCGAGAGAGTGCGCTGGAGACAGGACCCATGAGGGGGGGGGAAAGAGATGGGCAGTGGGTAACCCAGCAGAGACGGGACAGGCCAAATAGTTTGAGGATAAGGGGTAAACCTTCTGGAACTGAGGTGAGGAGACATTTCTTCACCCAGAGGGTGGTGAATGTGTGGAATTCACTACCATAGGATAAAAGTAAATTACTGCGGGTGCTGGAATCTGAAACCAAAAGAGAAAACGCTGGAAAATCTCAGCGGGTCTGGGCAGCCTCTGTAAGGAGAGGAAAGAGCTGACGTTTCGAGTCCAGGCGACCCCTTTGTCAAAGCTAAAAGGCAGAGAAAGTGGGAGATATTTATACTGCGGGGGGAGGGAATGAAAGATGAGTCGTAGCCACAGAAACCAGGGGAAAGGCTGCTAATGGCAGCCATAGAATAGAATAGAATTCTATAGAGAGAATAGAAGGTGTGAATGGCCAAACGGCAGGTGGAGACATTGGGGGAGAGGGGGGTAAAATGGGACAGAGGTAGAATGTAGAAAAGGGGAAGCGGGGGGGGGGGGGGAGAAAAGGTAAGGAAAGGGGGATGAAGTAGGGGGAAAGAGTGAGGGGGAAGAAAAATGAAGACAGACAATAAAGAAATAAAAGGTAGAGAACAGTAAAAAATTAAATTAGAATGAAAGCAAAGGGGGTGGAGGTGGGGTCGAGCGAATCATCTGGAGTTGTTGAATTCGATGTTGAGACCGGAAGGCTGTAAAGTGTCCAGCCGGAAGATGAGATGCTGTTCCTCCAGTTTGCGTTGAGCTTCACTGGAACATTGCAGCAGGCCAAGGACAGGCATGTGGACACGGGGAGCAGGATCGTGTGTTAAAATGGCAAACAACCGGAAGGTCAGGGTCCTGACTAAGCACGGACCGGAGGTGCTCAGCAAAGCGATCATCCCCAGTCTACGCCTGGTCTCTCCGATACAGAGGAGACCACATTGGGAGCAGCAAATGCAATGGACCAAATTGAAAGAGGCGCAAGTGGAACGCTGCTTCACCTGGCATGAGTGTTTTGGGATCTTGGATGGGAAGCATGGAAGGGGTAAAGGGACAGGTGTTACACCGACTGCATGGGAAGGTGCCCATGAGAGGTGTTGCGTACAGTGGAATCGTGCAATCGCAGAAGGTGTGACAAAGGGCCACCTGGACTCGAAACGTCAGCTCTTTTCTCTCCTGCCAGACCTGCTGAGATTTTCCAGCATTTTCTCTCTTTTGGTAATCCGGATATTGAATTCGATGATCAGGGCACGATCCGTATGATTGGCGGAGCAGGCTCGAAGGGTCTACTCCTGCTTCTAGCTCCTAAGTTTCAATGGCCTCCTTTGGTGCTGTGACCACTCTCTGATTCGAAGACAAGCTTTTTCACAAAAAGGGAGGGGATTCAATTTCTCCCCGCGTTTGGACATTTCCTCACCAGGCAGCAACTCCAGCGAGCGAGATTGACGGATATCCAGCTCTCGGGGGAGCTGCTACCGCTGTCTCAAGACCACCCTGACAGGGGAGATAGCTAGACTAGGACGACTAAGAGAGAGTCAAGCCAATTCCCACCGCCCTCCAGTGAGTGCCTGGCTTCCATTTTAAAAAACTTCCAACGGATGAGGTGCTTCTGGGAGTGGGAAGGAGGACACACAAATGCAATGCACGTTGAAGTATGCCAAGGCAGAGTGAAACCGCAAATTTAGTACTCCCTCGCCGTTTAAGCAACCCTTCATGGCTGGGCGGACATCTTCCTTCCCAAAATCAAAACAATTCCCAAGAGAGCAGACAGAAGAGGGTGGCACGGTGGCACAGTGGGTTAGCACTGCTGCCTCTCAGCGACAGGGACCCGGGTTCGATTCCCGGCTTGGGTCACTGTCTGTGTGCAGTCTGCACGTTCTCCCAGTTTATTTATCAATCACAAGTAAGGCTTACATTAACACTGCAATGAAGTTACTGCGAAATCCCTCCAGTCGCCACACTCCGGCGCCTGTTCGGGTCAATGCACCCCTAACCAGCACGCCTTTCGGACTGTGGGAGGAAACCGGAGCACCCGGAGGGAACCCACACAGGCACGGGGAGAATGTGCAGATTCCACACAGACAGTGACCCAAGGCCGGGAATCGGACCCAGGTCCCGGGCGCTGTGAGGCAGCAGTGCTAACCGCTGTGCCAGCATGCTGCTGGTTAGGTGGATTGGCCATGCTAAATTGCCCCTTAGTATCCAAAGATGTGCAGGTTAGGTGGATTGGCCATGCTGAATTGCCCCTTAGTATCCAAAGATGTGCAGGTTAGGTGGATTGGCCATGCTAAATTGCCCCTTAGTGTCCAAAGATGTGTGGGTTAGGTGGATTGGCCATGCTAAATTGCCCCTTTGTGTCCAAAGATGTGCAGGTTAGGTGGATTGGCCATGCTAAATTGCCCCTTAGTATCCAAAGATGTGCAGGTTAGGTGGATTGGCCATGCTAAATTGCCCCTTAGTGTCCAAAGATGTGCGGGTTAAGTGGATTGGCCATGCTAAATTGCCCCTTAGTGTCCAAAGATGTGTGGGTTAGGTGGATTAGCCATGCTAAATTGCCCCTTTGTGTCCAAAGATGTGCAGGTTAGGTGGATTGGCCATGCTAAATTGCCCCTTAGTATCCAAAGATGTGCAGGTTAGGTGGATTGGCCATGCTAAATTGCCCCTTAGTATCCAAAGATGTGCAGGTTAGGTGGATTGGCCATGCTAAATTGCCCCTTAGTGTCCAAAGATGTGCGGGTTAAGTGGATTGGCCATGCTAAATTGCCCCTTAGTGTCCAAAGATGTGTGGGTTAGGTGGATTAGCCATGCTAAATTGCCCCTTTGTGTCCAAAGATGTGCAGGTTAGGTGGATTGGCCATGCTAAATTGCCCCTTTGTGTCCAAAGATGTGTGGGTTAGGTGGATTAGCCATGGTAAATGTGTGGTCTTAGATGGATGGGGCTAGGAGAGGGCCTGGGTAAGACACTGTCGGAGAGTTGGTGCAGACTCGATAGGGCTGAATGGCCTCTGTTTGCACTGTAGAGATTCTAACTGAGATCTCTGGGGCCTCAACGCACTTCCTTTTGGTTTTGCCATTTAGACCGGGAAAAAAGAAATATTTGTGTTGGGTCATGACTTCTAATGGACCTTCTGATGACCCAGGGGGCAAGAGTGCATTACCTGTGGTAACCCAAGCACCCTTCAGCATTACCATCAGAACCTCCTGACTTTCAGCTTGAATAGCTTTCAATACAACAACTGCTTGGGAGTATTTAAAATATGGAGAAATAAATGTTCACAAAAAATTAGTAAGAAGTCTCACCACACCAGGTTAAAGTCCAACAGGTTTATTTGGAATCACGAGCTTTCGGAGCGCTGCTCCTTCATCAGGTGAGTGGAGAGTTGGGTTTCACAAACACAGCATATACAGACAGAGGCACAATTGCAAGATAATGGTTGGAATGCGAGTCTTTACAGGTAATCAAGTCTTTACAGGTACAGACAGTGCGAGTGGAGAGAGGGATAATCACAGGATAAAGAGAAATCATCATAGAAATCATAGACACCTTACAGTGCAGAAGGAGGCCATTCGGCCCATCGAGTCTGCACCAACCACAATCCCACCCAGGCCCTACCCCCACATATTTTACCCGCAAATCCCTCTAACCTACGCATCCCAGGACTCTAAGGGGCAATCAACCTAACCCGCACATCTTTGGACTGTGGGAGGAAACCAGAGCACCCGGAGGAAACCCACGCAGACACGAGGAGAATGTGCAAACTCCACACAGGCAGTGACCCGAGCCGGGAATCGAACCCAGGACCCTGGAGCTGTGAAGCAGCAGTGCTAACCACTGCGCTACCGTGCCGCCCTCAGAGGTGAGAATTGTCTCAAGCCAGGACAGTTAGAACATAGAACAGTACAGCACAGAACAGGCCCTTCGGCCCACAATGTTGTGCCGAACTTTATCTGAAACCAAGATCAAGCTACCCCACTCCCTATCATCCTGGTGTGCTCCATGAGAGTAGGATTTTGCAAGCCCAGACCAAATGGTGGGGGTTACATATCGTGTGACATGAACCCAAGATCCCGGTTGAGGCCGTCCTCATGTGTGCGGAACTTGGCTATCCGTCTCTCCACGCACACTCTTTGCACCTGTAAGAACTTGATTACCTGTAAAGACTCGCATTCCAACCATTATCTTGCAATTGCGCCTCTGTCTGTATATGCCGTGTTTGTGAAACCCACCTCTCCACTCACCTGATGAAGGGGCAACGCTCTGAAAGCTCGTGATCCCAAATAAACCTGTTGGACTTTAACCTGGTGTTGTGAGACTTCTTACTGTGCCCCACCCCAGTCCAACAACAGCATCTCCACGTCACAAAACAAAAATGAATGAGACGAGCGCATTAAGGGGAGGGAAATAAAAACAGCACGACAAACTTGTAACCCACCCACTACTGTCCACGGTCCAGCTGCATTCAAGAAAGAATTTAGAATAAAATTCTCCGCAATTCTCACCTGCTTTGTTAGTTAAATAGGTCATACTCATAGGGTCAAGTTCTACTGCCTGTTCATAATGCTTTAATGCTGTTTCAAAGTCCTTCTTCTTGTAGGCTTCGTTACCCAACTCTTTTTCTTTCAATGCCTATAGATTCATACAATCAGACATCATTAGGGCAACAACAGGAATAAGTGAGGGAAATGAATCGAGATAAGACAGAGGAGCAAAATGAGGCCACTCGGCCCATCAAGTCTGCTCCGTCATTCAATCATGGCTGATATTTTTCTCATCCCCATTCTCCTGCCTTTTCCCCATAACCCCTGATCCCCTTATTAATCAAGAACCTATCTATCTCTGTCTTAAAGACACTCAATGACCCGGCCTCCACAGCCTTCTGCGGCAAAGAGTTCCACAGATTCACCACTCTCTGGCTGAAGAAATTCCTCCTCATCTCTGTTTTAAAGGATCGTCCCTTCAGCCTGAGGTTGTGCCCTCTGGTTCTAGTTTTTCCTACTTGTGGAAACATCCTCTCCACGTCCACCCAGGCCTCACAGTAATAAGTTTCAATGAGATCCCCCCTCATCCTTCTAAACTCCAACGGGTACAGACCCAGAGTCCTCAACCCGTTCCTCATACGACAAGCTCTTCATAGAAACCCTACAGTGTAGAAGGAGGCCATTCGGCCCATCGAGTCTGCACCAACCACAATCCCACCCAGGCCCTACCCCCATATCCCTACATATTTACCCACTAATCCCTCTAACCTACACATCTCAGGACACTAAGGGGCAATTTTAGCATGGCCAATCAACCTAACTCGCACATCTTTGGACTGTGGGAGGAAACCGGAGCACCCGGAGGAAACCCACGCAGACACGAGGAGAATGTGCAAACTCCACACAGACAGTGACCCAAGCCGGGAATCGAACCCAGGTCCCTGGAGCTGTGAAGCAGCAGTGCTAACCACTGTGCTACCGTGCCGCCCCTTCATTCCAGGGATCATTCTTGTGAACCTCCTCTGGACCCTTTCCAAGGCCAGTACATCCTTCCTTCGATACGGGGGCCCAAAACTGCTCACAATAATCCAAATGGGGTCTGACCAGGGCCTCATACAGCCTCAGAAGTACATCCCTGCTCTTGTCTTGTTAATAGGACCCAAAACAGTTTGTGAAGCCCAAACCAAGACACCAAACTTATCTTTTGAGTCTCTACGGGCTTGTTCAGTCTCACTGCTTCCCTCCCGCACAATCCAGTGTCCCAGCCATCCCTGATCTCTAATTATTTAGACAATACCTTTTCCCGCTTGTGGAATCGAAACCCAGGCTCTTGTGCAACAGGCAAGGATATGAACCATTATCGGAATGAAGAGCTGCATAAGTTCGTGTAATAGAATCTTTGACCAACATCCAACTAGGTAGACAACGCCTCAGCTGAATACCTCAGCACTTTCAGCCCAATACTGGAGTGTCAGCATGCAGGTGGCACAGTGGGTTGGCACTGCTGCCTCACAGCGCCGGGTTCGATTCCTGGCTTGGGTCACTGTCTGTGTGGTGTCTGCACGTTCTCCCCCCGGGTCTGCGTGGGTTTCCTCCGGGTGCTCCAGTTTCCTCCCACAGTCCGAAAGATGTGCTGGTTAGGGTGCCAAATTCTCCCTCAGTGTAACCCGAACAGGCGCCAGAGTGTGGCGGCTGGGGGATTTTCACAGCAACTTCATTGCAGCGTTAATGTAAGCCTAATTGTGACATTAATAATTAAACTGCATAAATTTTGTGCAAGTCCTATGGTGGAACGTGAACCTAAACCCTTGCAGTTCAGAAGTACCGGAACAGGCGCCGGTCTGCGGTAACTAGGGAATTTTCACAGTAACTTCACTGCAGTGTTAATGTAAGCCTTACCTGTGACGCTAATAAACTGTTTAAATTTTGTGCCGGTCCTATGGTGGAACATAAACTCTGCAACTCAGAAACTAGTGCACAATTACCTGAGCCACAATTAACAGGTGACCTCCAATAATCATAGAATCCCTACAGTGCAGGAAGAGGCCATGCGGCCCATCGAGTCTGCACCGACCACAATCCCACCCAGGCCCTACCCCCATAATCCCTCATATTTACCCTGCTAATCCCCCTGACACTAAGGGTCAATTTGATGGGGCCAATCCACCTAACCCGCACATTTTTAGACACCTAAGGGGCAATTTAACGGGGCCAATCCAACTAACCCGCACATCTTTGGCCACTAAGAGGCAAATTAGAACGGCTAATCCACCTATCGTTTGGACTGTGGGAGGGAAACCGGAGCGACCCGGAGGAAACCCACGCAGACACGGGGGGGAGAACGTGCAGACTCCGCACAGACAGCGACCCGAGCCGGGGAATCGAACCCGGGTCCCTGGCGCTGTGAGGCAGCAGCGCTAACCCACTGTGCTCAATAATATAAAATAACGCTCAATAATATATGCTCAAAATAGTTAATGAAACAATGCGTTTGGCCTATCGAGCCTAACAATATAATTAACATAGCATCGGCAGTACGGATTTCCAAGGTGCCCTTTTTATTGGCAATGTACCTTTCTTTTATTCTCAGGGAGGTCCTCCTCCATTGGCTCCGCTTTCGGCTGCTTCTTCGGCTGAGGCGGGGGTGGAGCTGGAGTTTCCTCCTCTTCGTCCTCTGCGCCTTGTAGATCGATTCCAAGCAAAACACTTAGAGTTGTCATAACCCTTGGATCTTGGAGTCTCCTGAGAAAGTAGTAGAGGTTACCAGCTGCTTATTCCAACTCTAACAACATACACTTCGTCCCCAGCTGGAAGAGATCGCCGGAGATCTCTGGTCTATTTTGGACATTTTGTGGTGTTTTTAAAAAAAAACTCTGAAATTCTCCAGGCTATTCCAGTTAATACTTCATATTAACGCACTCTAATGTACTCACTCAAGCAGCGCCCATGTATCTGGCGGATTGGTTCAGTGCACAGCCCAGTTCAGATTCACGACTAGACAAAGGCCAGAGTCTCCATTTTTAGAATCATAGAATCCCTACAGTACGAAAGGAGGCCATTCGGCCCATCGGGGCTGTACTGACCACACCCCACCCGGGCCCTATTCCCGTAATCCCACGCATTTACCAAGCTAATCGCCTGGACACAAGGGTCAATTTACCACAGCCAGTCAAACATCTTTGGGCTTTAATTTTGCATTATGCTGGGTTTTTCTAAATGTAAAAGGGACTGATTCGGAATATCGTTTAACACTCAGCTTAGAAAGAGACACCGACAAATTAACTCTGCCTTTCCCTGGCACACTACTAAGGATTGGGACTTACTTTCCTTGATGGTCATAGAATCCCTACAGTGCAGGAGGCCATTCGGCCCATCATGTCTGCACTGACCAGGCCTTATTCCTGTACCCTCAGGTATTTTACCCCACTAATTCCTCCCAACCTCTGTATATCTTTGGACACTAAGGGGCAATTTAGCATGGCCAATCCACCTAACCAGCACATCTTTGAACACCAAGGGACAATTTAGCATGGCCAATCCACGTAACCGGCACATCTTTGAACACCAAGGGACAATTTAGCATGGCCAATCTACCTAACCTGCACATCTTTGGACATTAAGGGGCAATTTAGCATGGCCAATGCACCTAACCCGCACATCTTTGGATACTAAGGAGCAATTTAGCATGGCCAATCCACCTAACCCGCACATCTCTGGACACCAAGGGACAATTTAGCATGGCCAATCCACCTAACCCGCACATCTCTGGACACCAAGGGGCAGTTTAGCATGGCCAATCCACCTAACCCGCACATCTCTGGACTGTGGGAGGAACACAGTAAGATCTTTAACAACACCAGGTTAAAGTCCAACAGGTTTATTTGGTAGCTACCAAATAAACCTGTTGGACTTTAACCTGGTGTTGTTAAGCTTCTTACTGTGTTTATCCCAGTCCAACGCCGGCATCTCCACATCATGACTGTGGGAGGAAACCAGAGCACCCGGAGGAAACCCACACGGAGTAGAACGTGCAGACTCCCCACAGGCAGTGACCCAAGCCGGGAATCGAACCCCGGTCCCTGGAGCTGTGAGGCAGCTGTGCCAACCCACTGTGCCACCCATAACCCTAGTTATTTACCCTAGTTAGTCCCCCTGACATTAAGGGTCAATTTAGCATGGCCAATCCTCCTAACCTGCAGATCTTTGGAGTTTAGATTGATATTCCAAAGCTACGGATTTAAACCTGGAGTTGGACTCGGTATGACTGGAATAGCAGTAAGGAGAGTGAGTCACATGGGGTGGCAGTCAGCATTCCAGGGGACTTCAAGACCAATCTTGTATCGGAACTAAAGAAATTAATCCAAAGGGAAGCTGAAGGAGGGAGGGGCTGTACGCACGTGGCTAAGTCAGCGGGCTTGTTTTTCAGCTGTTCAATCATTTCTTTATAGCTTGGGTCACTCAGCAGCGCCTTGGTCCTGGGGTCACTCTCCAGTTTCTGGTACAGGTTTGGGGAAGCGAAGGGGTTCATGAACTTCTTCTCTGCAAAGGAAGCAAAGTGGATGAGAGCAAGTGCCCGGCAACAGGAACGACACGGCGTTCCAGTGACCTGAAAATCTCATTCAGTAAACGTGGAGTCAGCAACACAACACAGGGAGGCTTTTGAACTGCTGTCAGACTTTTGAATGGACCTACCTCGCATCAAGTTGATCTTTCTCTACACTCTAGCTATGACTGTAACACTACGTTCCGCACCCTCTCCTTTCCTTCTCTATGAATGGTATGCTTGGTCTGTATAGCGCGCAAGAAACAACACTTTTCACTGTATCCCAATACATGTGACGATAATAAATCAAATCAAAATCTTATCCTCCAATCTGTCTCCTTGCCCCACCCACTTCAAACTCCCGAAAGAAATGCCAGGCAGGTGATCCGTTCCAAGGCACTGGAGGGCAACTTGGATTTCCTTTACAAGAAAGGGAGGTGCGACAAGACACTCAGCATCGCTTTCCCCCCACTGCTCGTCAGATAGGTCAACAAACCAAGACCGACACTTCGGAAACCTACACGTACTTGCTCTGTCTGTGCACTGAGTCTCCATTTCTCTGACAGTTAGGTTGCTTCAACAACCCGACAAAACATAGAAACCAGAAGCAGGAGGAGGCCATTCGGCCCTTCGAGCCTGCTCCGCCATTCATTCTGATCATGGCTGATCATCGAATTCAACATCCTGATTCCCCCCACCCCCCTCATATCCCTCGATCCCTTTGGCCCCAAGAGCGATATCTAATTTCTTCTTGAAATCACACAACGTTTTGGCCTCAACTACTTTCTGCGGGAGTGAATTCCACCACTCTCTGGGTGAAGAAATTTCTCCTCACCTCAGTCCTAAAAGGTTTACCCCCTTATCCTCAAACTATGACCCCCTAGTTCTGGATTCCCCCCACCATCGGGAACATTCTTTCTGAATACACCCTGTCTAACCCTGTTAGAATTTTATAAGTTTCTATGAGATCCCCCCTCACTCTTCTAAACTCCAGTGAATATAATCCTAACCCACTTAGTCTCTCCTCATATGATAGACCTGCCATCCCAGGAATCAGCCTGGTAAACCTTCGCTGCGCTCCTTCTATAGCAAGGACATCCTTCCTCAGATAAGGACACCAAAACTGCACACAATACTCCAGGTGTGGCCTCACCAACACCCTGGTAAATCAGCCTGGTAAACCTTCGCTGTACTCCCTCTATAGCAAGGACAACCTTCCTCAGATAAGGACACCAAAACTGCACACAATACTCCAGGTGTGGCTTCACCAACACCCTGGTAAATCAGCCTGGTAAACCTTCGCTGTACTCCCTCTATAAAGACAAGCCATCAACTGAAACAAAAAGATAGCTACCAACTTTACCCAGTTAGCTGCTTACCCGCTAGCCTGGCGTCCACGTTTTGCATGCCATCCTTCAGCTGCTGGTTCCCTGGTTCATGCTTCAGTCCCTCCTCATAGGTCTTCTTGGCCTCTTCAAAGCGATTCAGGAACTCCAAGGCTGCAGCCTTTCTCGAGTAACCCTAAAGGTGGCACAATTAAAGTCGCCTCAGGGGGTGTTGTTCGATGAATGCAGGTTGGTGACACCAGGAAAATTCCCCAAGTTTCTTCCTTAAAAAACGCCATCTGAACAAGCAGCTGGGGCCTGGGAGCACAATATCTGGTCGGAAACATTAACAGCTCCGACAATGGTCCTTCAGTAACGAGAGGACAATATTTACTGGAGTCTGTGCTCAGGCAGTCTCAATCTTAACTACAGGCCATCGGTAGATAGCTAGTGACACATACAATGGAGGAATTCGGGCAAAATGTTTTCTCCTCACTCGCCCCCATGGGGAGCAGGAGGGACAATCTGGGACTTGCTCCCACAGGGGGAGTGGGGGAGAATGTGGGACTCGCTCGCACAGGGGGAGTGGGGGGAGAATGTGGGACTCGCTCCCACAGGGGGAGTGGGGGAGAATGTGGGACTCGCTCCCACGGGGGGAGTGGGGGAGAATGTGGGACTCGCTCCCACGGGGGAGTGGGGGGAGAATGTGGGACTCGCTCCCACTTGGGAGTGGGGGAGAATGTGGGACTTGGTTCCAAGGGGGAGTGGGGGAGAATGTGGGACTCGCTCCCACGGGGGAGTGGGGGAGAATGTGGGACTCGCTCCCACGGGGGAGTGGGGGAGAACGTGGGACTCGCTCCCACGGGGGAGTGGGGGAGAATGTGGGACTCGCTCCCATGGGAAAGTGGGGGGAGAATGTGGGGCTCGCTCCCACCGGAAAGTGGGGGAGAATGTGGGGCTCGCTCCCATGGGGGAGAATGCGAGACTTGTCCCCATGGGGAGTGGAGGAGAATGCGGGACTCGCTCCCACGGGGGAGTGGGGGAGAATGCGGGACTCGCTCCCACGGGGGAGTGGGGGAGAATGTGGGACTCGCTCCCACGGGGGAGTGGGGGAGAATGCGGGGCTCACTCCCATGGGGCAGAATGCGAGACTTGCCCCCATGGGGAGTGGAGGAGAATGCGGGACTCGCTCCCACGGAGGAGTGGGGGAGAATGTGGGACTCGCTCCCACGGGGGAGTGGGGGAGAATGTGGGACTTGCTCCCACGGGGGAATGGAGGAGAATGCGGGGCTCGCTCCCACGGGAAAGTGGGGGGAGAATGTGGGACTCGCTCCCACGGGGGAGTGGGGGGAGAATGTGGGGCTTGCTCCCCCGCGGGGACGACTGATAACTTTAGATGAGGAATGACTGGAGGAGGCTGGAATGCAGCACAAATGCTGACATGGACTGGCTGGCCTGTTTCTGTAACATACATCCTGTGTATTTCCAGTCAGCTAAACTGAAACTTGAATGCAGCAGACTCAGGAGTGTTAGCTTTGCTCAGTCTGCAGGCCTTCCATTCACGTTGTGGGTTTAAATCAGAGATCACAATCTCTAGGTTAATCGAGCAGTGCAGCTCTCGGTCAGAACTACATTGGCTGAGGTCTAAAGTTGTCCAAGTGAGAAGTTAAACTCTGCCTAAGCAGCACGGTGTCACAGTGGGTTAGCACTGCTGCCTCACAGCGCCTGGGACCCGGGTTTGATTCCCGGCTTGGGTCACTGTCTGTGTGGAGTCTGCACGTTCTCCCCGTGACTGCGTGGGTTTCCTCCGGGTGCTCCGGTTTCCTCCCACAGTCCGAAAGACGTGCTGGTTAGGGCGCATTGGCCGTGCTAAATTCTCCCTCAGTGTAACCCGAAAAGGCTCCGGAGTGTGGCGACCCGGGGATTTTCACAGTAACTTCATTGCAGTGTTAATGTAAGCCTCCTTGTGACACAATAAATTGTCGAGCTGGCAACCCTCCCTTAACCAACTGGAGGCCTTAAAAACCCATCAATTTGAATTTCTACAGCACTGTGTCACCTCTGAAAAGTGCGACGTAAGCTAAAGTTAATTTAAAAGTCACAAGTAGGCTTACATTAACACTGCACTGAAGTTACTGCGGAATTTCCCTAGTCGCCACACTCCTGTTCGGGTTACACCGAGGGAGAATTGAGCACCTAACCAGCACGTCTTTCGGACTGTGGGAGGAAAACCGGAGCACCCAGACAGACACGGGGGAGAAGGTGCAGACTCCGCACGAGCCAGGAATCGAACCCGGGTCCCCGGCGCTGTGAGGCAGCAGTGCCAACCCTGGCCGTGCCACCCCCATGTACAAACAGATTACTCCCGAGGTGCAGCGACTTGAGGCTACGACGTTGTGCGGAGTTTGACTGCTTTTTCCTGGGTGGGAGGTCACCTACCTTGCCCCAGTCCGGTTTAATTTCAACTGTTTTGCAGCCGTCCTCCAAGGCTTTCTGATACTCCCCTTTCTTGGCGTAGGCCGCAGACCGGTTGCTGTAAAGCACGTGGTTCTTGGGGTCCAGCTTAATGGCTTCGCTGTAACACATGATGGCGTCATCGATCTTCCCGGCACTCAGGGCCTGGTTGCCCTTTGATTTCAGTTCATTCACCTGAGCGGGAAAGAGAGAGAGGGGGGAAAAGGTTAGCACGCCAGAGGATCCTTGTCTCACCCTCCGCAACTGCACAAATTGACACATTACGATTCAACCATGCCGATCGATTCCTTCAACATCGACAGGGGAATTTCCACAGCAACTTCATCGCAGTGTTAATGCAAGCCTTACCTGTGACTAATAAAGCAAACAAACTCTGGATCAGAGAGCGCACAGAGCTGTTTGAATGGTTTTTTTTATATTACCAGTTCTTTAGCAACGGCAAACTATTTGGAGAATGCAAACAGCTTACTAAAAACCTGGCTCTGGGACCCCATGCTGTGTTATATCCATGAACTGCAGCCGAGAAAGAAGTCTCACAACACCGGGTTCAAGTCCTTTAACCTGGTGTTGTGAGACTTCTTACTGTGCTTACCCCACGCCAGGGGCTAGAAATCATAGAAACCCTACAGTGCAGAAGGAGGCCATTCGGCCCATCGAGTCTGCACCGACCACAATCCCACCCAGGCCCTACCCCCACATATTTTACCCACTAACCCCTCTAACCTACGCATCCCAGGACACTAAGGGGCAATTTTTTTTTAACCTGGCCAATCGACCTAACCCGCACATCTTTGGTTCCCAAACTTTTTTCACTGGGCCGCACCTTCGGAATAAAAACTTGCTCGCACCACACCGAATTTTTTATTGATAAGAAATACGTTCAAAAACAACTCCTAGCAGTGCTTGATTCATAACATCGAACACAACTACTTTATAATATGATCATGGGACATCTAGAAAGTATAAAACAATGCTTGGTTAAAGCATGTTTCAATGTTTCTTTGATTGTCCTTGAATCTTCCCGCCACACTTGCCCCATCCTCTCTCGCCGCACCAGTGTGGCACGCCGCACGCTTTGGGAACCACTGCCCCAAGCCAACGCCGGCACCTCCACAACACTGCAGCAGAGGACACAGTGCAACCACTGACATTCTAAACTACGATGCAGCAACTCCCCTGATATTGTGTTCCCCAAACACCATGCAGGCATGGCCCTGTCCGGGGAGAACCTCTCTCTCAGATAGAGATAAAACCTGAAAGTTGGCACCCAGGTTGATAGGGTTGTTAAGAAGGCGTACGGTGTGTTAGCTTTTATTGGTAGAGGGATTGAGTTTCGGAGCCAGGAGGTCATGCTGCAAACTGTACAAAACTCTGGTGCGGCCGCACTTGGAGTATTGCGTACAGTTCTGGTCGCCGCATTACAGGAAGGATGTGGAAGTGTTGGAAAGGGTGCAGAGGAGATTTGCCAGGATGTTGCCTGGTATGGTGGGAAAATCGTATGAGGAAAGGCTGAGGGGCTTGAGGTTGTTTTCGTTAGAGAAGAAGAAGGTTAAGAGGTGACTTAATAGAGGCTTACAAGATGACCAGAGGATTAGATAGGGTGGATAGTGAGAGCCTTTTTCCTCGGATGGTGTTGGCTAACACGAGGGTACATAGCTTTAAATTGAGGGGTGAGAGATATAGGACAGATGTTAGAGGTAGGTTCTTTACTCAGAGAGTAGTAAGGGCGTGGAATGCCCTGCCTGCAGCAGTAGTGGACTCGTCAACATTAAGAGCATTCAAATGGTTATTGGACAAACATATGGATGATATTGGAATAGTGTAGATTAGAGGGGCTTTAGATTGGTTCCACTGGTCGGCGCAACATCGAGGGCCGAAGGGCCTGTACTGCGCTGTAATGTTCTATGTTCTAACACTAACAGGGCTTCCGTGTCTGCTGCTTTGAAGTCAACCGCTCTGGAACACAGCAGTAAACACATCCTCTTAGCAACTGCACTGTTACTGCTGAATGGGAGATTACTTTTTTGAACTCCATTCTAGCCATTGCGAGCCTGAATCCACCTCCAGCACGTTGGCTCAGTGGCTAACACTTGGTCAGCTTTGACAAAGGGTCATCCGGACTCGAAACGTCAGCTCTTTTCTCTCCTTACAGATGCTGCCGGGCCTGCTGAGATTTTCCAGCGTTTTCTCTTTTGGTTAGCACTGCTTGCCTCACAGCTGGGTTCGATTCCCGGCTTGGGTCACTGTCTGTGCGGAGTCTGCACGTTCTCCCCGCCCCGTGTCTGCGTGTGTTTCCTCCGGGTGCTCCGGTTTCCTCCCACAGTCTGGAAGACGTGCTGGTTAGGGCGCATTGTCTGTGCTAAATTCTCCCTCAGTGTAACCCAAACAAGTGCCAGAGTGTGGGCGACTGGGGGATTTTCACAGTAACTTCATTGCAGTGTTAATGTAAGCCTTACTTGTGACACTAATAACCAAACTTAAAATTCCTCGCTTGCTCCAAAAACTAAATTCAAATTGAATCCAATTCATGGTTCCCACAAGAGAGACAAACACAAGATCCAAGCTGACACGATAAGGCATTGCATCCCATCTTGGGGTTGATCTTAGAGTCAGAGAGGTTTACAGCATGGAAACAGGCCCTTTGGCCCAAGCTGTCCATGCACACTCTTTTTAACCACTAAGCTAGTCGCAATTGCCTGCGTTTGGCCCATATCCCTCAATACCCACCTTACCCACGTCACTGTCTAAAATCTTTTTAAAAGATAAAATTGTATCCGCCTCTACTACTACCTCTGGCAGTTTGTTCCGGACACTCACCACCCTCTGTGTGAAAAAATTGCCCCTCTGGACCCTTTTGTATCTCTCCCCTTAAACCTATGCCCTCTAGTTTTAGACTCCCCTACCTTTGGGAAAAGATATTGACTATCTGGCTGATCTGTGCCCCTCATTATTTTATAGACCTCTATAAGATCATCCCTCAGCCTCCTACACTCCAGAGAAAAGAGTCCCAGTCTATCCAGCCTCTCCTTATAACTCAAACCATCAAGTCCCGGTAGCATCCTAGTAAATCCTTTCTGCACTCTTTCTAGTTTAATAATATCCTTTCTATAATAGGGTGACCAGAACTGTACACAGTATTCCAAGTGTGGCCTTACCAATGTCTTGTACAACTTCAACAAGACGTCCCAACTCCTGTATTCAGTGTTCTGACCGATGAAACCAAGCATGCGAATGCCTTCTTCACCACTCTGTCCACCTGTGACTCCACTTTCAAGGAGCTATGAACATGTACCCCCAGATCTCTTTGTTCTGTAACTCTCCCCAACACCCTACCATTAACTGGTAAGATCTGCCCTGGTTCAATCTACCAAAATGCATCACCGCACATTAATCTAAATTAAACCCCATCCGCCATTCGTCAGCCCACTGCCCAATTGATCAAGATCCCGTTGCAATTCGAGATAACCATCTTCACTGTCCACTCTGCCACCAATCTTGGTGTCACCTGCAAACTTACTAACCATGCCTCCTAAATTCTCATGCAAATCATTAACATACGTGACAAATCATTCCTGTACTTAGAACCATGCCAACAGAATCATAGAATCTACAGTGCAGAAGGCCATTTGGCCCATCGAGCCTGGACTGACAATCCCACCCAGGTTCTATCCCCGTAACCCTATATATTTACCCTCCTAATCCCCCTGACACAAAGGGGCAATTTATCATGGCCAATCAACCAAACCCGCACATCTTTGCGACTGTGGGAGGAAACCGGAGCACCCGGAATAAACCCACGCAGACACGGGGAGAACGTGCAAACTCCACACAGACAGTGACCCAAGCCGGGAATCAAACCTGGGCCCCTGGCGCGGTGAGGCCGCCGTGACTAATTTTGGGCAAGTGAATTTAAAACTTAGCACGCTGTTGCCGCCCATGGCGTGAGTTAGGTCGATTGGCCATACTAAGTTGATCCTTAGTGTCAGGGGGGGGGGGGGACTAACAGGGGAAATAGGTGGGGGCTATGGGGCTGGGTGGGATTTGGGTCACGTACAGACCTGATGGGCCAAATGGCCTCCTTCTGCACTGTAGTGTTTCTATGGTTAGCCCAGGGTTAAAATCAGGTCTCGCATTCCATCAAGCCTGCGTTCTTGATTTCACCGTTTAATTAATACTGAGTGCCGGTATCTCACAATGAAGGAAAAAGGGGGAACTGTTACAACACAGCAAGACAAACCCTGCAGTATAGCACAGCTCAGTGAAAACCTGCGCCCGGAAGAGAAACATTCTGTGATAAGATCGCTGTAGTTACATTACTGATCATTGACAGAAGCCCCAACTGAGAGATCAAATTAGGCAGCTTCCAAAGAAAACTGTCAGTGAATCCGGAAACAATGCTTCATTGCTGATTAACTGAGAGGTTTGACAAGTAGGGAACGGGGCCCAGGAGAGATACAGGAAATATCTCAAATGTAGATTCTAATCAGACAGACGGAGATGGAGCAGCGGACTATTCCAGGTCTTATTCATAGGCTGTCGACAGGACATCAACACATGGCGGCCACACTCGCTCCCCCTCCCCACTCAGAGAAGTAAAGATCCCACAACAGCTGTGAGTGGAGGGAAATGGTAATAACCGGTGTAGGACGCACCCTTCCCATTATAGATGACGGGAGATGGGAAAAGTTGGGAAACCGGACACCAGGAACTGCTTCTAAATCAGAAATGAATCAAGTGACAGACAGAGTGTGTCTAATTCTTCCCCAGCCACTTGTTACCTTGGCAATATAGAGTCATCCTACGTTCTACAGTAAGAAGTCTCACCACACCAGGTTAAAGTCCCAACAGGTTTATTTGGAATCGCGAGCTTTCGGAGCGCTGCTCCTTCATCAGGTGAGTGGAGAGGTAGGTTTCACAAACACGGCATATACAGACAGAGGCACAATTGTCAGATAATGGTTGGAATGCGAGTCTTTACAGGGAATCAAGTCTTTACAGGTACAGACAGTGTGAGTGGAGAGAGGGACAAGCATAAGTGAAAGAGGTGTGTACTGTCTCAAGCCAGGACAGTTAGTAAGATTTTGCAAGCCCAGGCAATTGTGCCTCTGTCTGTATATGCCGTGTTTGTGAAACCTACCTCTCCACTCACCTGATGAAGGAGCAGCGCTCCGAAAACTCGTGATTCCAAATAAACCTGTCGGACTTTAACCTGGTGTTGTGAGACTTCTTACTGTGCCCACCCCAGTCCAACGCCAGCATCTCCACATCGTACAGCATGGGAACAGGCCCAACTCGTCCATGCCGAACAGGTTTCCTACACTGAACTAGTCCCATTTGCCTGTGTCGGGTCCATATCCCTCTTAACCTTTCCCATCCGTGTACCTGTCCAAATGTCCTTTAAATGTTGTCATTGTACCCCCCCCCCCCCCCCCCCCCCCTACCACCCCCTCTGGCAGCTCATTCCACACACGCACCACCCTCTGTGTGAAAAAGTTACCCCTCAGATCCCCTTTCCCCTCTCACCTTAAACCTCCATCCTCTAGTTTTGGACTCCCCTACCCAGGGGAAAAGACCTTGACAAATCACCCTATGCCCCTCATTATTTTATAGACCTCTATAAGGTCACCCCACATCCTCCTACGCTCCAGGGGAAAAAAGTCCCAGCCTATCCAGCCTCTCCTTATAATTCAAGCCTTCCAATCTCAGTAACATCCTTGGAAATCTTTTTTGTGCCCTTCCAGTTTAATAACATCCTTCCTCCAGCTGGACGACCAGAACTGTACATGCGCACAGGGATTATTTAATTTTGCTTTGGCAGAGGGAGAATAAGATACACAGAATCCCGACAGTACAGAAAGAGCCATTCGGTCCATCAAGTCTATACTGACCACAATCCAGCCCAGCCCCTATCCCTGTAACCCCACACATTTACCCTGCTAATCACCGATACTGGGCAGCAAAGTGGCACAGTGGTTAGCGCTGCTGCCTCACAGCGCTAGGGACCCGGGTTTGATTCCCGGCTTGGGTCACTGTCTGTGTGGAGTCTGCACGTTCTCCCCGTGTCTGCGTGGGTTTCCTCCGGGTGCTCCGGTTTCCTCCCACAGTCTGAAAGACGTGCTGGTTAGGGTGCATTGATCCGAACAGGCGCCGGAGTGTGGCGACTAGGGGAATTTCACAGTAACTCCCTTGCAGTGTTAATGTAAGCCTTACTTGTGACTAAAAAAATAAAAGCTTTAAAACACTCGGGTCAATTTAGCATGGCTAATCTTTTTGATTTGATTTGTCACATATAAGTATACAGCGAAAAGTATTGTTTCTTGCGCGCTATACAGACAAAGCATGCTGTTCATAGAGAAGGAAAGGAGAGAGTGCAGAATCTAGTGTTACAGTCATAGCTAGGGTGTAGAGAAAGATCAACTTAATGCGAGGTAGGTCCATTCAAAAGTCTGACAGCAGCAGGGAAGAAGCTGTTCTTGAGTCGGTCGGTACGTGACCTCAGACTTTTGCATTTTTTTCCCGAAGGAAGAAGGTGGAAGAGAGAATGTCCGGGGTGCGTGGGGTCCTTGATTATGCCGGCTGCTTTTCCCCGAGGCAGCGGGAAGTGTAGACAGAGTCAATGGACGGGAGGCTGGTTTGCGTGATGGATTGGGCTACATTCACGACCCTTTGTAGTTCCTTGCGGTCTTGGGCAGAGCAGGAGCCATACCAAGCTGTGTTTTCCATGGTGCATCCGTAAAAGTTGGTGAGAGTCGTAGCTGACATGCCAAATTTCCTTAGTCTTCTGAGAAAGTAGAGGCATTGGTGGGGCTTTCTTAACTATAGTGTCGGCATGGGGGGGGGGGACCAGGACAGGTTGTTCTACCTAACCCGCACATCTTTGAACTGTGGGAGGAAACCGGAGCACGTGGAGGAAACCCACGCAGACACGGGGAGAATGTGCAGACTCTGCAGAGAGAGTGACCCGAGGCCGAGAATCGAACCCGGGACCCTAGCGCTGAGAAGCAGCAGTGCGAACCCACTGTGCCGGCCACATCCGGGATATCTGGGTAGAAATACTTGTTGGGTGGCAGTGAATCGGAGAAGCTGCCTGTCACGCGTCTGATATTCAGTCCCACTGCAGTCAATGCAACGCAACTAAATCTCAGGGGCTGTGTATGCGAGCGGACAACCAAATACTGATCACTTTTCATCACGTCTCCCTCCGAGACTAATTTCCAACTCCACTGAGATTATCTCGAAACACAACAAGGTTATACAAAACAAAAAAAACACTGGAAATACTCAGCAAGACAGGTAGCATCTTTGGAGAGAATCAGAGTTTCACATGGTGGCACAGTGGGTTAGCACTGCTGCCTCACAGCGCCAGGGTCCCGGGTTCGATTCCCGGCACAGTGGGTTAGCACTGCAGCCTCACAGCGCCAGGGTCCCGGGTTCAATTCCCGGCACAGTAGCACACTGGGTTAGCACTGCTACCTCACAGCGCCAGGGTCCCGGGTTCGATTCCTGGCACAGTAGCAGTGGGTTAGCACTGCTGCCTCACAGCGCCAGGGTCCCAGGTTCGATTCCCGGCACAGCGGGTTAGCGCCGCTGCTTCACAGCGCCAAGGTCCCGGGTTCGATTCCCGGCTTGGGTCACTGTCTGTGCGGAGTCTGCACGTTCTCCCCGTGTCTGCGTGGGTTTCCTCCGGGTGCTCCGGTTTCCTCCCATAGTCTGAAAGACGTGCTGGTTAAGTAAGTTTCTTTATTAGTCACAAGTAAGGCTTACATTAACACTGCAATGAAGTTACTGTGAAACTCCCCTCGTCACCACAGTCCGGCGCCTGTTCGGGTCAATGCGCCCTAACCAGCCCGTCTTTCAGACTGTGGGAGGAAACCCACGCAGACACGGGGGGGGAGAACGTGCAGACTCCACACAGACAGTGACCCAAGCCGGGAATCGAACCCGGGTCCCTGGCGCTGTGAGGCAGCAGTGCTAACCCGCTGTGCCAGGAATCGAACCCGGGACCCTGGCGCTGTGAGGCGGCAGTGGTAACCCACTGTGCCAGGAATCGAACCCGGGACCCTGGCGCTGTGAAGCAGCAGTGCTAACCCACTGTGCCAGGAATCGAACCCGGGACCCTGGCGCTGTGAGGCAGCAGTGCTAACCACTGTGCTACCGTGCCTGCCCAAACAGGCACCGGAGTGTAGCGACCGGGGGAATTTCACGATAACTTCAATGCAGTGTTAATGAAAGCCTCACTTGTGACTAATGAATAAATGAAGTTAAGCGTTTAATCCCCTTTCATTAGTTTCGGAGAAAGATAATCACCCTGACACATTAGCGCAGTTTCTCTCTGGACAGATGTTGCCAGACCTGCTGAGTATTTCCAACGCTCGAGATTTTATTTTAGATCTGCAGCACCCGCAGTATTTCGCTTTTACATCAAACAATGTGTGAAGAGGTACAAAATAATCGTGCACCACACTAGCTATTAACAACCTGATTACACGATGTTACTGAAGAAAATAAATCAGACTTGAGACTGTTAATTTATACAAAGATACAGGTCACCGCGACAATAATTTATACGGTGTCTGCAACGTAATGAAATGCCCATAGCTTCACAGCAGCAGGAGAGAATAGCGTAGAGAGAGGCCGCGAGCAAGCGAGGCCGTGAGACAGAGAGAGAGAGATAGAGAGAGCAGCAGCCACCAATTCTGCAGTGATGGAAACTGAGATGTTCAGGAGGGTGGAGCACAGCGAGAGGGTCTTACAGAGGCGTTCAGAAGATATCGGAGCGGAATGAGGCCATTCGGCCCATCGAGTCCGCTCCGCCATTCGATCATGGCTGATATGCTCCTCATCCCCATTTTCCAGCCTTCTCCCCATAACCCTTCAACCCCATTCCCAATTAAAAATCTGTCTAACTCCTCCTTAAATTTACTCACTGTCCCAACATCCACCGCACTTTGGGGCAGCGAATTCCACAGATTCACAACCCCTTTGGGAGAAGTAGTTCCTCCTCCAACTCTGTTTTAAATTTGCTGCCCCTTATCCTAAGACTGTGACCTCTCGTCCTAGAATGTCCCACAAGAGGAAGCATCCGCTCCACGTCTACTTTATCCAGACCTTTTATCATCTTGTAGACCTCAATCTGACCTCCCCTCATTCTTCTAAATTCCAGAGTGTGTCGGCCTAAACTGTTCAATCTCTCTTCACACGACAAACCCCTCATCTCTGGAATCAATCTAGTGAACCTCCTCTGAACTGCCTCCAATGCCACTGCGTCTTTCCTCAAATACGGGGACCAAAACTGTGCGCAATACTCCAGGTGCGGCCTCACCAATGCCTTGTACAGTTGCAGCAATACTTCCTTACCTTTATATTCTATTCCTTTAGCTGACTGAGATAGAGAGGCAGAGGGGTGTAGGGAGCTAATTCCAGAACTTGGGGCCTAGGTAGCAGACAGCATGGCCAACAATGAAGCAATGAAAATTGGGGGGTGCACGAGAGGCTGGATTTAGCAGAGCGCAGAGATCTCAGAGGGTTTAGAAACTGGAGGAGACTACAGATATAGGGAACAAATTGAAATAAAGCGCGAGAATTTGGAAATCAAGATGTTACTTGACCAGACAGCGATGGAACTGATGAATCTATTAGAGGTGGCAGGTATGTAGAACCTTAGTTAGGCCGCGCTTGGAACATAGTGTTCAGTTCTGGTCACCACACTACCAGAAGGCTTTGGAGAGGATACAGAAAAGATTCACCAAGGTGTTGCCTGGTATGGAGGACATTAGCTATGAGGAGAGGTTGGAGAAACTAGGTTTGTTCTCACTGGAACGACGGAGGTTGAGGGGGCGACCTGATAGAAGTCTACAAGATTATGAGGGACATGGACAGAGTGTCAGAAGCTTTTCCCCAGGGGCATAGGTTTAAGGTGCGAGGGGCAAGGTTTAAAGGAGATGTACGAGGCAAGTTTTTTTTACAGAGGGTGGTGGGTGCCTGGAACTCGTTGCCGGGGGAGGTAGTGGAAGCAGATACAATAGTGACCTTTAAGGGGCGTCTTGACAAATACATGAATAGGATGGGAATAGAGGGATATGGTTCCTGGAAGGGGAGGGGGTTTTAGATCAGTCGGGCAGCATGGTCGGTGCAGGCTTGGAGGGCCGAAGGGCCCGTTCCTGTGCTGTAATTTTCTTTGTCCTTTGATTGAGGGTTTCAGCTGTAGATGAGGTGAGGCAGGGGTGAAGTGTGGCCGCGTTATGGAGGTGAAAGTCAGCCACCCTACAGTGTTAGGGCTAGTCCTCAACAGATGAAACAGTAAGAAGTCTCACAACACCAGGTTAAAAGTCCAACAGGTTTATTTGGAATCACGAGCTTTCGGAGCGCTGCTCCTTCATAATCTGGTGTTGTGGGACTTCTTACTATGCCCACCCCTGTCCAATGCTGACATCTCCGCATCATGGCTACCCAATGAGAAGTCTCACAACACCAGGTCAAAGTCCAACAGGTCTATTTGGAATCACGAACTTCCGGAGCGCTGCTCCTTCATCGAGTCGGAATTCACACCTCTTTAACCTGTCATTATCCCTCTCTCCACGCACTCTCTGCACCTGTAAAGATTCACATTCCAACAATCTTGCAATTGTGTCTCTGTCTGTGAACCCACCTCTCCACTCACCTGATGAAGGAGCAGCGCTCCGAAAGCTCGCGATTCCAAATAAACCTGTTGGGACTTTAACCTGGTGTGGTGAGACTTCTTACTGTGCCCCACCCCAGTCCAACTCCACATCTTAACAAATGAAAGAAATCTCAGCTTGCTTGGTGTGTGTGTGTGCCCCCGAGTGTAACGGGGAGGGGGGTTCCAGTTTCTGATCACACAGAGCCTTGACTGTAATTAATCTCGATTTGGTGAGGCACTGTTACAACTCGGAAACTGACAGCTTTGCAGTTATCACTTTGAAAAAAAAACAAAGCAGCGAAGCCAAAGCATCTGAAGTAAAAATACTCCCTCTAGACTTGCTTTCCCAGTAACTCGCACTATAAATAGACTCGGTGATGATTGCTGGGATTAACGACGAAGGAGTTCCATCCACAGCACCAGTCTATCTTTCTGTCGTTAGCATAATCTTCCATTTTCTTTTGCAAAACGTGCGCTCGATTCAATTTTTAAAAAAAACAACCACTTAAAAAAACTGCGAAGACCCGAAAGCTACCAAGGGAAGGTGCAAGTTTTAAAAAAGGTATATCAGTTCAAAAACCACCAAAAACATGCCAAATAATGGGAGGTGCCAGAAGCAGAGACGGGGAATCAAAGCCCCATTTTCCAAAATGCACAACTCAAAGCTGCCAATTTTTTTTTTAGAAAGTTTAAAAGTTTATATATTATTGTCACAAATAGGCTTACATTAACACCGCAATGCAGTTACTGTGAAAATCCCCTAGCTGGTAACAAGTGAAAAATCCACGCCAATATTTGAAAACAAACATTTAAGCGGAAATATGTTATATTTTAATGGAAGAAGTTTGTAAATCCACGCCCACATATTTAAAGCTGAAACTTAATTAAAAATAAACTGATAAATTAATGCCACGTTTGGAAAACACAAACTTAAAAGAAAATATATAGTCACGTTGAAGAACAGGTTTGTGGTTTTAGTGTCACAGGTAGGCTGACATTAACACTGCAATGAAGTTGCTGTGAAAATCCCCTAGTCGCCACACTCCTGTTCGGGTTACACCGAGGGAGAATTTAGCACCCTAACCAGCACGTCTTTCGGACTGTGGGAGGAAACCGGAGCACCCGGAGGAAACCCACGCAGACACGGGAGAGAATGTGCAGACTCCGCACAGACAGTGACCCAAGCCGGGAATCGAACCCGAGTCCCTGGCGCTGTGAAGCAGCAGCGCTAACCCACTGTGCCACCGCACGAGAGGCCCTCCTTCATCTCAGTGGACCACAACCACAAGAGGACTGTTCGCTAACCACGACCCACGGATAATATTGGACACATTCAATAGGTGCTGAACATTTTGTGACAAGTTACAGAAAATGCTGAACCAATCATTCAGCTTTTAATAGAATTATCAACTTCTAATGGTGGAAACAAAAGAAATATTTACGCTTTGATTGGATGGGGAGTCAGTGTTGTGAGCAATCAGCACAGACCTCACTTGACATGCGTATCACTTTAGACCTGCCGGTCAAACAAAACTACACAGAAACCAGCAGAACCGGGCAACCCTGCGAGTGGGCACTCAAAACCCTGACAGGCCACTTGTTGGCCACCACTGACCTAAAGTCATTATTAAAGAGATAACATGCATGTTAATTCAAGAAAAAGTTAAGCAATCTAATGGCATGGATTCACCTGAAGACATTATTAAGGTGGCACAGTGGGTTAACACTGCTGCCTCATAGCACCAGGGACCCGGGTTCGATTCCCGGCTTGGGTCACTGTCTGCGCGGAGTTTGCACATTCTCCCTGTGTCTGCATGGGTTTTCTCCGGGTGCTCCGGTTTCCTCCCACAGTCCGAAAGATAGCTAAATAGCTAAAAATAGCTAAATTGCCCCTTAGTGTCAGGGGGACTAGCTAGGGTAAATGCATGGGGCTACGGGGGTAGGGCCTGGGTGGGATTGTGACCGGTGCAGACCCGATGGCCCGAATGGCCTCCTTCTGCACTGTAGGGATTCTATGATTCTTCTTTACTTGTAAAAATATCGAAACACTACAACATGGATTCAGAACTGCAGACGGCCAGTTACACAGATCCCTCGTGACTAAACCCGCTAAAACCCACTCTCCCGCTGACATCACTCACGCATACCCACTAAAGATAGGAGTACGTACATTCAAATAGGAAACACTAACCCACGCCGAGAAGGAAAGAATGTTATTGACATTGGGTTTGCAAAATGTAAACTCTTCCATTTCCAGGCCCTTGATTTTTCTTACCCTGACGAGCATAAATTATTGAAGAGAGAGAGAGTGCTCCTCCACATTGTGTTAATCCATGGGGGTGGAATAATGTGGGGATTCGGACTATAATTTTCCTGTCAGTATTCTCTGTCCTTGTGCAGAAATCGGAAAATAATAAATCTTTAATTTATGCCTGGAGCTTGGCCGCACTGCGAGAGCTGCACAGGTAGAGATACAGGTACAGGTACAGGTAGCTGCACAGGGGCGGCACGGTAGCACAGTGGTTAGCACTGCTGCTTCACAGCTCCAGGGTCCCGGGTTCGATTCCCGGCTCGGGTCACTGTCTGTGTGGAGTTTGCACATTCTCCTCGTGTCTGCGTGGGTTTCCTCCGGGTGCTCCGGTTTCCTCCCACAGTCCAAAGATGTGCGGGTTAGGTTGATTGGCCAGGTTAAAAATTGCCCCTTAGAGTCCTGGGATGCGTAGGTTAGAGGGATTAGTGGGTAAGTGTGTGGGGGTAGGGCCTGGGTGGGATTGTGGTCGGTGCAGACTCGATGGGCCGAATGGCCTCCTTCTGCACTGTAGGGTTTCTATGATTTCTATGATTCAGAGAATGTCGGGGAATTACAATTCGATTCTCCACATTGTTCCAGAGTCTTTTAACAATAACATTGCTCTGACAATGGGTAAAATTAATTCCAACCAGCGATGAATCATCATGACCAGGCAGCCACCTGAAAACGTACTTTGATGTTTTATGTAACTGGAGAGTATCCGTCAACCACTAACCTTCCAAAAATTAAGAAGTCTCACAACGCCAGGTTGAAGGCCAACAGGTTTATTTGGAGCTTTCGGAGCGCTGCTCCTTCACCAGGTGAGTGGAGAGGCAGCGTCCCGAAAGCTCGTGCTTCCAAATAAACCTGTTGGGACTTTAACCTGGTGGTTGTGAGACTTCTTACCGTGCCCACCCCAGTCCAACGCCGACAACTCGAATTCCCTGTGCAAGCCATGGCCTGGCCCCATTTTATTCGTAACAAGTAACACAAAATGTTACGCCCAGCACAGAGATGATTAAAACAGTGTTTCCTCATCATCAGGATGCCAGTAAGGCCATCAGCATTGTCTGTCGTAGTTACCCTGGAGTGAGCTGCCTCCAGACTTGGGGCCTCATGATTTTACCTGCTGCATAAACACAACTGCCTGCACGGATCTCACCCAACATGGATCTCACCCAACACGGATCTCACCCAACACGGATCTCACCCAACACGGATCTCACCCAACACGGATCTCACCCAACACGGATCTCACCCAACACGGATCTCACCCAACACGGATCTCACCCAACAGCAGAATACCGCACTACACACTGCCTGGAAGTCTCGCTGGCAGAAACAACACACTGCAATTGTCTCCAGTTCTCAAACACCGCTCACTTTAAATGAGGGTCTCTGATTCCCTGGGTAAATGCCACATGGGGCGACACGGTGCTGCACTCCCTCTATAGCAAGGACATCCTTCCTCAGATAAAGAGACCAAAACTGCGCACAAAGGCCTGCTATAATTGCAGCCAGACATCCCTGTTCCTGTACTCGAATCTCCATGCTATGAAGGCCAACATGCCATTTACACGGTGGCACAGTGGGTTAGCGCTGCTGCCTCACAGCGCCAGGGACCCGGGTTCGATTCCCGGCTTGGGTCACTGTCTGTGCGGAGTCTGCACGTTCTCCCCGTGTCTGCGTGGGTTTCCTCCGGGTGCTCCGGTTTCCTCCCACACTCCGAAAGACGTGCTGGTTAGGGTGCATCGGCCATGCTAAATTCTCCCTCAGTGTAACAGGCGCCGGAGCGTGGGCGACTGGGGGATTTTCACAGTAACTTCATTGCAGTGTTAATGTAAGCCTACTCGTGACACTAATAAATAAATAAATAACCCTGCATGTGAACAACTGTCAACTGTGGGCACTCAAAACCGTGACAGACCACACATTATCCACCTCTGACCTAAAGACAATATTAAAGGGATAACATGCATTTTACTTCGAGAAAGAGTTAAGCAATCTATGGCACAGATTCACCTGAAGGCATTATTTCAAGATATAATGCAGATTTTAAGTTTTTAAATCTTCGGCAAAATGGGTTTACCTGAAAGATAAGATTTTATTTTGAGACAAAGTTAAAGAGTTAGCAAAGGGTTCACCTAAAGAAATTATTATGGATAGAATGCATTTAATTTTAAAGTAAAAGTTACGAAGAAACTACAAAAGGTTGTGAATGTAGCCCAATCCATCACGCAAACCAGCCTCCCATCCATTGACTCTGTCTACACTTCCCGCTGCCTCGGGGAAAAGCAGCCAGCATAATCACGGACCCCCACGCACCCCCGGACATTCTCTCTTCCACCTTCTTCCGTCGGGAAAAAGATACAAAAGTCTGAGGTCACGTACCAACCGACTCAAGAACAGCTTCTTCCCTGCTGCCGACAGACTTTTGAATGGACTTACCTCACACTAAGTTGATCTTTCTCTACACCCTAGCTGTGACTGTAACACTACATTCTGTACTCTGTCCTTTCCTTCTCTATGAACGGTATGCTTTGTCTGTATAGCGCGCAAGAAACAATAATTTTCACTGTATGCTAATACATGTGACAATAATAAGTCAAATCAAAAAAACCCAAATCAAATTTGACACAGGATCACCTGAAGACACTAGAGAGTTAATATGCATTTTAACTTGAAATAAAACTTCAACATAATGTTGCCAAAAGACTACGAGACAGAGTACAGGAAGGAGATAGAGAATCTGGTGAACCGGTGCGGCAACAATAATCTCTCCCTCAATGTCAACAAAACGAAGGAGATTATCATCGACTTCAGGAAGCGTAAAGGAGAACATGCCCCTGTCTACATCAAAGTAGAAAGGGTCGAGAGCTTCAGGTTTTTAGGTGTCCAGATCACCAACAACCTGTCCTGGTCCCCCCCACGCTGACACTATAGTTAAGAAAGCCCCACCAACGCCTCTACTTTCTCAGAAGACTAAGGAAATTTGGCATGTCCGCTACGACTCTCACCAACATTTACAGATGCACCATAGAAAGCATTCTTTCTGGTTGTATCACAGCTTGGTATGGGGCTCCTGCTCTGCCCAAGACCGCAAGGAACTACAAAAGGTCGTGAATGTAGCCCAATCCATCACGCAAACCAGCCTCCCATCCATTGACTCTGTCTACACTTCCCGCTGCCTCGGGGAAAAGCAGCCGGCATAATTAAGGACCCCACGCACCCCGGACATTCTCTCTTCCACCTTCTTCCGTCGGGGAAAAAGATACAAAAGTCTGAGGTCAGGTACCGACCGACCCAAGAACAGCTTCTTCCCTGCTGCTGTCAGACTTTTGAATGGACCTACCTCGCATTAAGTTGATCTTTCTCTCCACCCTAGCTATGACTGTAACACTACATTCTGCACCCTCTCCTTTCCTTCTCTATGAACTGTATGCTCTGGCTGTATAGCGCGCAAGAAACAATACTTTTCGCTGTACTAACATGTGACAACAATAAATCAAATCGAGGGAGATAATGTGCATTAAATTTGAAGTTAAGCTTCGTCACAGACTCTCCAAAAGATTAAAGCGATCAGATGCATTTAACTCCAAAGGAAAAGTTAAATTTTGACAGAGGGTCACTAAAGATTATTAAAAAAGAGGTAACATGCATTTAATTTGAAGTTAAACTTGTGACACCAGCTCACCAAAAGATTAAAGAGATGAAGTGTGTATAATTTTGAAGGAAGAGTTAAACCTTTTGGCACAGGGCTACCTGATGACACAACAGAGATAATATAGATTTTATTAAAAGCAAGCAAGCCCCCACTGCAACCATAATCAAGATTAAAAGTTTATTTATAGACACACGAATGATGTATATATAAATATATTATTTTTATCTGGAACTTTGAAAGCCCGTTGCAAATGAAGAGGAAAATACACATTTAATTTTGAAGGAAAAGTTAAATCTTTTTGGCACAGGGCTACCTGAAGACACAACAAGAGAGATAACGGATTTTATTAAAAGCAGACAAGCCCCAACCCCCAATAATCAAGATTAAAGGTTCATTATAGACACACACAAACATATATATAAAATATATCAAACTCTGGAAGCCCATTGTACCTCCCCCCCCCCCCCCCCGCGCCAAAATCAAAAGTAAAGGTTCACCACAGACACAAATGAGCATATCATAGAATCCCTACAGTGCAGAAGGAGGCCATTCGGCCCATCGAGTCTGTACCGACCACCCATGCTCTATTCCCGCAACCCCACACATTTACCCTGCTGATCCCCCTGACACTAAGGGTCAATTTAGCACGGCCAATCAACCCAACCCGCACATCTTTGGAGTCTGGGAGGAAACCGGAGCACCCGGAGGAAACCCACGCAGACACGGGGAGAATGTGCAGACTCCACACAGACAGTGACCCGAGCCGGGAATCGAACCCGGGTCCCTGTCGGGCAGCGGTGCTGACCACAGTATCACCATGCCGCCCTATAATAGAATTTAATACATACTATATCTGAAACTTTGAAAACCCATTGCATAAGAGGAGGAATATACATTTAACTTTGTAGGAAAAGTTGAACTTTTGTAACCCCCAACCCCAATAACCAATATTAAAAGATTCATTATTGACACAGATACGAGGAGGAATTTCTTCAGCCAGAGAGTGTTGAATCTGTGGAAGCCTTTGCCGCAGAAGGCTGT
>NW_027591666.1:0-25000 GCF_964213995.1 Mustelus asterias
TGTATCAATCCCCAAACTACTCCCACTGCCGCGCGCTCTCCCCATAGCCCTGTATGAATCCCCAAACTAATCCCACTGTCCTGCTCTCTCCCCATAACCCTGTATCAATCCCCAAACTAATCCCACTGCCCCGCTCTCTCCCCATAGCCCTGTATCAATCCCCAAACTAATCCCACTGCCCCGCTCTCTCCCCATAGCCCTGTATCAATCCCCAAACTAATCCCACTGTCCCACTCTCTCCCCATAGCCCTGTATCAATCCCAAACTATTCCCAATATCCCACCCTCTCCCCAAAGCCCATTATCAATCCCCAAACTAATCCCACTGCCCCGTTCTCTCCCCATAGCCCTGTATCAATCCCCAAACTAATCCCACTGTCCCACTCTCTCCCCATAGCCCTGTATCAATCCCAAACTATTCCCAATATCCCACCCTCTCCCCAAAGCCCATTATCAATCCCCAAACTAATCCCACTGCCCCGTTCTCTCCCCATAGCCCTGTATCAATCCCAAACTAATCCCACTGTCCCACTCCCTCACCACAGCCCTGTATCAATCCCCAAAATAATCGCACTGTCCCGCTCTCTCCCCATAGACCTCCACAGCTCCCTCTACACTGTCCCCCATCAAACACTCCCAGGACAGGTACAGCACGGGGTTAGATACAGAGTAAAGCTCCCTCTACACTGTCCCCCATCAAACACTCCCAGGACAGGTGCAGCACGGGGTTAGATACAGAGAAAAGCTCCCTCTACACTGTCCCCATCAAACACTCCCAGGACAGGTACAGCACGGGGTTAGATACAGAGTAAAGCTCCCTCTACACTGTCCCCATCAAACACTCCCAGGACAGGAACAGCACGGCGTTAGATACAGAGTAAAGCTCCCTCTACACTGTCCCCATCAAACACTCCCAGGACAGGTACAGCACAGGTTTAGATACAAAGTAAAGCTCCCTCTACACTGTCCCCCATCAAACACTCCCAGGCCAGGTACAGCACGGGGTTAGATACAGAGTAAAGCTCCCTCTACACTGTCCCCCCATCAAACACTCCCAGGACAGCTACAGCACGGGGTTAGATACAGAGTAAAGCTCCCTCTACACTGTCCCCATCAAACACTCCCAGGACAGGTACAGCACGGGGTTAGATACAGAGTAAAGCTCCCTCTACACTGTCCCCCATCAAACACTCCCAGGACAGGTACAGCACGGGGTTAGATACAGAGTAAAGCTCCCTCTACACTGTCCCCATCAAACACTCCCAGGACAGGTACAGCACGGGGTTAGATACAGAGTAAAGCTCCCTCCACACTGTCCCCATCAAACACTCCCAGGACAGGTACAGCACGGGGTTAGATACAGAGTAAAGCTCCCTCTACGGTGTCCCCCATCAAACACTCCCAGGACAGGTACAGCACGGGGTTAGATACAGAGTAAAGCTCCCTCTACACTGTCCCCATCAAACACTCCCAGGACAGGAACAGCACGGCGTTAGATACAGAGTAAAGCTCCCTCTACACTGTCCCCATCAAACACTCCCAGGACAGGTACAGCACAGGTTTAGATACAAAGTAAAGCTCCCTCTACACTGTCCCCCATCAAACACTCCCAGGCCAGGTACAGCACGGGGTTAGATACAGAGTAAAGCTCCCTCTACACTGTCCCCCCATCAAACACTCCCAGGACAGCTACAGCACGGGGTTAGATACAGAGTAAAGCTCCCTCTACACTGTCCCCATCAAACACTCCCAGGACAGGTACAGCACGGGGTTAGATACAGAGTAAAGCTCCCTCTACACTGTCCCCCATCAAACACTCCCAGGACAGGTACAGCACGGGGTTAGATACAGAGTAAAGCTCCCTCTACACTGTCCCCATCAAACACTCCCAGGACAGGTACAGCACGGGGTTAGATACAGAGTAAAGCTCCCTCCACACTGTCCCCATCAAACACTCCCAGGACAGGTACAGCACGGGGTTAGATACAGAGTAAAGCTCCCTCTACGGTGTCCCCCATCAAACACTCCCAGGACAGGTACAGCACGGGGTTAGATACAGAGTAAAGCTCTCTCTACACTGTCCCCCATCAAACATTCCCAGGACAGGTACAGCATGGCGTTAGATACAGAGTAAAGCTCCCTCTACACTGTCCCCATCAAACACTCCCAGGACAGGTACAGCACGGGGTTAGATACAGAGTAAAGCTCCCTCTACACTGTCCCCATCAAACACTCCCAGGACAGGTACAGCACGGGGTTAGATACAGAGTAAAGCTCCCTCTACACTGTCCCCCATCAAACACTCCCAGGACAGGTACAGCACGGGGTTAGATACAGAGTAAAGCTTTCTCTACACTGTCCCCCATCAAACATTCCCAGGACAGGTACAGCATGGGGTTAGATACAGAGTAAAGCTCCCTCTACACTGTCCCCATCAAACACTCCCAGGACAGGTACAGCACGGGGTTAGATACAGAGTAAAGCTCCCTCTACACTGTCCCCATCAAACACTCCCAGGACAGGTACAGCACGGGGTTAGATACAGAGTAAAGCTCCCTCTACACTGTCCCCCATCAAACACTCCCAGGACAGGTACAGCACGGGGTTAGATACAGAGTAAAGCTCCCTCTACACTGTCCCCATCAAACACTCCCGGGACAGGTACAGCACGGGGTTAGATACAGAGTAAAGCTCCCTCTACACTGTCCCCATCAAACACTCCCAGGACAGGTACAGCACGGGGTTAGATACAGAGTAAAGCTCCCTCTACACTGTCCCCCCATCAAACACTCCCAGGACAGGTACAGCACGGGGTTAGATACAGAGTAAAGCTCCCTCTCCACTGTCCCCCCATCAAACACTCCCAGGACAGGTACAGCACGGGGTTAGATACAGAGTAAAGCTCCCTCTACACTGTCCCCCCATCAAACACTCCCAGGACAGCTACAGCACGGGGTTAGATACAGAGTAAAGCTCCCTCTACACTGTCCCCATCAAACACTCCCAGGACAGGTACAGCACGGGGTTAGATACAGAGCAAAGCTCCCTCTACACTGTCCCCCATCAAACACTCCCAGGACAGGTACAGCACGGGGTTAGATGCAGAGTAAAGCTCCCTCTACACTGTCGCCATCAAACACTCCCAGGACAGGTACAGCACGGGGTTAGATACAGAGTAAAGCTCCCTCTACACTGTCCCCCTTCAAACATTCCCAGTACAGGTACAGCACGGGGTTAGATACAGAGTAAAGCTCCCTCTACACTGTCCCCATCAAACACTCCCAGGACAGGTACAGCACGGGGTTAGATACAGAGTAAAGCTCCCGCTACACTGTCCCCCATCAAACACTCCCAGGACAGGTACAGCACGGGGTTAGATACAGAGTAAAGCTCCCTCCACACTGTCCCCATCAAACACTCCCAGGACAGGGACAGCACGGGGTTAGATACAGAGTAAAGCTCCCTCTACGGTGTCCCCCATCAAACACTCCCAGGACAGGTACAGCACGGGGTTAGATACAGAGTAAAGCTCTCTCTACACTGTCCCCCATCAAACATTCCCAGGACAGGTACAGCATGGCGTTAGATACAGAGTAAAGCTCCCTCTACACTGTCCCCATCAAACATTCCCAGGACAGGTACAGCACGGGGTTAGATACAGAGTAAAGCTCCCTCTACACTGTCCCCCATCAAACACTCCCAGGACAGGTACAGCACGGGGTTAGATACAGAGTAAAGCTTTCTCTACACTGTCCCCCATCAAACATTCCCAGGACAGGTACAGCATGGGGTTAGATACAGAGTAAAGCTCCCTCTACACTGTCCCCATCAAACACTCCCAGGACAGGTACAGCACGGGGTTAGACACAGAGTAAAGCTCCCTCTACACTGTCCCCATCAAACACTCCCAGGACAGGTACAGCACGGGATTAGATACAGAGTAAAGCTCCCTCTACACTGTCCCCCATCAAACACTCCCAGGACAGGTACAGCACGGGGTTAGATACAGAGTAAAGCTCCCTCTACACTGTCCCCCATCAAACACTCCCAGGACAGGTACAGCACGGGGTTAGATACAGAGTAAAGCTTTCTCTACACTGTCCCCCATCAAACATTCCCAGGACAGGTACAGCATGGGGTTAGATACAGAGTAAAGCTCCCTCTACACTGTCCCCATCAAACACTCCCAGGACAGGTACAGCACGGGGTTAGACACAGAGTAAAGCTCCCTCTACACTGTCCCCATCAAACACTCCCAGGACAGGTACAGCACGGGATTAGATACAGAGTAAAGCTCCCTCTACACTGTCCCCCATCAAACACTCCCAGGACAGGTACAGCACGGGGTTAGATACAGAGTAAAGCTCCCTCTACACTGTCCCCATCAAACACTCCCAGGACAGGTACAGCACGGGGTTAGATACAGAGTAAAGCTCCCTCTACACTGTCCCCATCAAACACTCCCAGGACAGGTACAGCACGGGGTTAGATACAGAGTAAAGCTCCCTCTACACTGTCCCCCCATCAAACACTCCCAGGACAGGTACAAGCACGGGGTTAGATACAGAGTAAAGCTCCCTCTACACTGCCCCCATCAAACACTCCCAGGACAGGTACAGCACGGGGTTAGATACAGAGTAAAGCTCCCTCTACACTGTCCCCCATCAAACACTCCCAGGACAGGTACAGCACGGGGTTAGATACAGAGTAAAGCTCCCTCTACACTGTCCCCCATCAAACACTCCCAGGACAGGTACAGCACGGGGTTAGATACAGAGTAAAGCTCCCTCTACACTGTCCCCATCAAACACTCCCAGGACAGGTACAGCACGGGGTTAGATACAGAGTAAAGCTCCCTCTACACTGTCCCCATCAAACACTCCCAGGACAGGTACAGCACGGGGTTAGATACAGAGTAAAGCTCCCTCTACACTGTCCCCCCATCAAACACTCCCAGGACAGGTACAAGCACGGGGTTAGATACAGAGTAAAGCTCCCTCTACACTGCCCCCATCAAACACTCCCAGGACAGGTACAGCACGGGGTTAGATACAGAGTAAAGCTCCCTCTACACTGTCCCCCATCAAACACTCCCAGGACAGGTACAGCACGGGGTTAGATACAGAGTAAAGCTCCCTCTACACTGTCCCCCATCAAACACTCCCAGGACAGGTACAGCACGGGGTTAGATACAGAGTAAAGCTCCCTCTACACTGTCCCCATCAAACACTCCCAGGACAGGTACAGCACGGCGTTAGATACAGAGTAAAGCTCCCTCTACACTGTCCCCATCAAACACTCCCAGGACAGGTACAGCACGGGGTTAGATACAGAGTAAAGCTCCCTCTACACTGTCCCCCCATCAAACACTCCCAGGACAGGTACAAGCACGGGGTTAGATACAGAGTAAAGCTCCCTCTACACTGCCCCCATCAAACACTCCCAGGACAGGTACAGCACGGGGTTAGATACAGAGTAAAGCTCCCTCTACACTGTCCCCCATCAAACACTCCCAGGACAGGTACAGCACGGGGTTAGATACAGAGTAAAGCTCCCTCTACACTGTCCCCCATCAAACACTCCCAGGACAGGTACAGCACGGGGTGGAATGGAGGAAGAGTTCTTAGAATGCTGTCGGGATAGTTTCCTTGAACAGCATGTTACGGAACCGACGAGGGAACGAGCTATTTTGGATCTGGTATTGTGTAACGAGGTAGGTAGAATTAAGGATCTTATTGTGAAGGACCCTCTTGGGTCTCGTGACCACAATATGGTCGAATTTCTGATTCAGATGGAAGAGGAGAAAGTTTGGTCTCAAACCAGTGTCCTCTGTTTGAACAGAGGGAAATATGATAGGATGAGGGATGAATTGGCTAAGGTAGACTGGGAGAGCAGGCTGGCAGGTAGGATAGCTGAGGAACAGTGGAGGATTTTTAAGGAGATCCTTTTCAGTTCTCAGCAAAAATATATTCCAGCAAAAAACAAGGATTGTAAGAAAAGGGAGAACCAGCCGTGGATAACGAAGGAAATAAAGGAGAGTATTAAAATAAAAACAGCTGCGTACAGAGTGGCCAAAAATAGTGGAGAAACAAGTGATTGGGAAAAGTTTAAGAAACAACAAAGAGAGACTAAGAAAGCGATAAAGAAAGGAAGGATAGACGAAGCTAGGCTAGCAATTAATATAAAAAATGATAGTAAAAGTTTTTATAAATATATTTATATATATTTATTAAAGAGGAGATAGCAGGGCATCTGGATAGAAATGGTTCGATCAATCAGACGCAGCATGGATTCATGAGGGGAAAGTCGTGCTTGACGAACATGTTGGATTTTTATGAAGATGTGACTAGGGCGGTTGATATATATATTTATATATACAGAGCTTTACTCTGTATCTAACCCCGTGCTGTACCTGTCCTGGGAGTGTTTGATGGGGACAGTGTAGAGGGAGCTTTACTCTGTATCTAACCCCGTGCTGTACCTGTCCTGGGAGTGTTTGATGGGGGACAGTGTAGAGGGAGCTTTACTCTGTATCTAACCCCGTGCTGTACCTGTCCTGGGAGTGTTTGATGGGGACAGTGTAGAGGGATCTTTACTCTGTATCTAACCCCGTGCTGTACCTGTCCTGGGAGTGTTTGATGGGGACAGTGTAGAGGGAGCTTTACTCTGTATCTAACCCCGTGCTGTACCTGTCCTGGGAGTGTTTGATGGGGGACAGTGTGGAGGGAGCTTTACTCTGTATCCAACCCCGTGCTGTACCTGTCCTGGGAATGTTTGATGGGGGACAGTGTAGAGAGAGCTTTACTCTGTAGCTAACCCCGTGCTGTACCTGTCCTGGGAGTGTTTGATGGGGACAGTGTAGAGAGAGCTTTATTCTGTATCTAACCCCGTGCTGTACCTGTCCTGGGAGTGTTTGATGGGGGGACAGTGTAGAGGGAGCTTTACACTGTATCTAACCCCGTGCTGTACCTGTCCTGCGAATGTTTGATGGGGGACAGTGTAGAGGGAGCTTTACTCTGTATCTAACCCCGTGCTGTACCTGTCCTGGGAGTGTTTGATGGGGACAGTGTAGTGGGAGCTTTACTCTGTATCTAACCCCGTGCTGTACCTGTCCTGGGAGTGTTTGATGGGGGACAGTGTAGAGGGAGCTTTACTCTGTATCTAACCCCGTGCTGTACCTGTCCTGGGAGTGTTTGATGGGGACAGTGTGGAGGGAGCTTTACTCTGTATCTAACCCCGTGCTGTACCTGTCCTGGGAGTGTTTGATGGGGACAGTGTGGAGGGAGCTTTACTCTGTATCTAACCCCGTGCTGTACCTGTCCTGTGAGTGTTTGATGGGGGACAGTGTAGTGAGAGCTTTACTCTGTATCTAACCCCGTGCTGTACCTGTCCTGGGAGTGTTTGATGGGGGGACAGTGTCGAGGGAGCTTTACTCTGTATCTAACGCCGTGCTGTACCTGTCCTGGGAGTGTTTGATGGGGGACAGTGTAGCGGGAGCTTTGAGCGGCACGGTAGCACAGTGGTTAGCGCTGCTGCTTCACAGCTCCAGGGTCCCGGGTTCGATTCCCGGCTTGGGTCACTGTCTGTGTGGAGTTTGCACATTCTCCTCGTGTTTGCGTGGGTTTTCTCCGGGTGCTCCGGTTTCCTCACACAGTCCAAAGATGTGCGGGTTAGGTTTATTGGCCAGGTTAAAATTGCCCCTGAGATGTGTAGGTTAGAGGGATTAGCGGGTAAATATGTGGGGGTAGGACCTGGGTGGGATTGTGGTCGGTGCAGACTCGATGGGCCGAATGGCCTCCTTCTGCACTGTAGGGTTTCTATGATTTCTATGATTTCTATGATATAAAAAGGAATAGAGTGGCTAGAGTGAATGTTGGACCCTTGGAGGACGAGAGGGGGGAGTTAATAGTGGGAAATGAGGATATGGCTGAGTCTTTAAATAAGTTTTTTGTGTCGGTCTTCACGGTGGAGGACACAAATAGTTTGCCAAATATTAACGATAGAGGGTTGGCAGCAGGAGAAATACTTAATACAATTAATGTTACCAGAGAGGCAGTGCTGGGTAGACTAATGGGACTGAAGGTGGATAAGTCCCCGGGTCCGGATGGAATGCATCCCAGGGTATTTAAAGAAATGTCAGAGGTAATAGTGGATGCGTTAGTGATTATTTATCAAAACTCGTTGCATTCTGGGGTAGTGCCGGTTGATTGGAAAACGGCTAATGTTACGCCGCTGTTTAAAAAAGGAAGGAGACAAAGGGCGGGTAACTATAGGCCGGTCAGCTTCACGTCTGTAGTAGAGAAAATGCTGGAATCCATTATTAAAGAGGAGATAGCAGGGCATCTGGATAGAAATGGTTCGATCAATCAGACGCAGCATGGATTCATGAGGGGAAAGTCGTGCTTGACGAACATGTTGGATTTTTATGAAGATGTGACTAGGGCGGTTGATGGAGGAGAACCGGTGGATGCGGTGTTTTTGGATTTCCAAAAGGCGTTTGATAAGGTGCCCCATAAAAGGCTGCTGAAGAGGATTAGGGCACACAGAGTTGGGGGTAGTGTGTTAAAGTGGGTTGGGGACTGGCTATCCGACAGGAAGCAAAGAGTCGGAATAAATGGGTGTTTTTCCGGTTGGAGGAAGGTAACTAGTGGCGTGCCGCAGGGATCGGTACTCGGGCCGCAACTGTTTACCATTTATATAGATGATCTGGAGGAGGGGACGGAGTGTAGGGTAACGAAGTTTGCAGATGACACAAAGATAAGTGGAAAAGTGAATCGTGTGGAGGACAGAGAAGATCTGCAGAGAGATTTGGACAGGCTGAGTGAGTGGGCGAGGATATGGCAAATGGAGTATAACGTTGAGAAATGCGAGGTTATACACTTTGGAGGAAATAATAACAAATGGGATTACTATCTCAATGGAAACAAATTAAAACATGCTACCGTGCAAAGGGACCTGGGGGTCCTTGTGCATGAGACGCAAAAGCCCAGTCTGCAGGTACAACAGGTGATCAAGAAGGCAAATGGGATGTTGGCCTATATCGCGAGGGGGATAGAATATAAAAGCAGGGATGTCTTGATGCACCTGTACAGGGCATTGGTGAGGCCGCAGCTGGAATACTGTGTGCAGTTTTGGTCCCCTTATATGAGGAAGGATATATTGGCATTGGAGGGAGTGCAGAGAAGGTTCACCAGGTTGATACCGGAGATGAGGGGTTTGGATTATGAGGAGAGGCTGAGGAGATTGGGTTTGTACTCGTTGGAGTTTAGAAGGATGAGGGGGGATCTTATGGAGACTTATAAGATAATGCGGGGGCTGGATAGGGTGGAGGCGGAGAGATTCTTTCCACTTAGTAAGGAAGTTAAAACTAGAGGACACAGCCTCAAAATAAAGGGGGGTCGGTTGAAGACAGAGTTGAGGAGGAACTTCTTCTCCCAGAGGGTGGTGAATCTCTGGAATTCTCTGCCCACTGAGGTGGTGGAGGCTACCTCGCTGAATATGTTTAAAGCGCGGATGGATGGATTCCTGATCGGTAAGGGAATTAAGGGTTATGGGGATCAGGCGGGTAAGTGGTACTGATCCACGTCAGATCAGCCATGATCTTATTGAATGGCGGGGCAGGCTCGAGGGGCTAGATGGCCTACTCCTGCTCCTATTTCTTATGTTCTTAGATACAGAGTAAAGCTCCCTCTACACTGTCCCCCATCAAACACTCCCAGGACAGGTACAGCACGGGGTTAGATACAGAGTAAAGCTCCCTCTACACTGTCCCCCATCAAACACTCCCTGGACAGGTACAGCACGGGGTTAGATACAGAGTAAAGCTCCCTCTACACTGTCCCCCATCAAACACTCCCAGGACAGGTACAAGCACGGGGTTAGATACAGAGTAAAGCTCCCTCTGCACTGTCCCCCCATCAAACACTCCCAGGACAAGTACAGCACGGGGTTAGATACAGAGTAAAGCTCCCTCTACACAGTCCCCCAACAAACACTCCCAGGACAGGTACAGCACGGGGTTAGATACAGAGTAAAGCTCCCTCTACACTGTCCCCCATCAAACACTCCCAGGACAGGTACAGCACGGCGTTAGATACAGAGTAAAGCTCCCTCTACACTGTCCCCCCATCAAACACTCCCAGGACAGGTACAGCACGGGGTTAGATACAGAGTAAAGCTCCCTCTACACTGTCCCCCATCAAACACTCCCTGGACAGGTACAGCACGGGGTTAGATACAGAGTAAAGCTCCCTCTACACTGTCCCCCATCAAACACTCCCAGGACAGGTACAGCACGGGGTTAGATACAGAGTAAAGCTCCCTCTGCACTGTCCCCCCATCAAACACTCCCAGGACAGGTACAGCACGGGGTTAGATACAGAGTAAAGCTCCCTCTACACTGTCCCCATCAAACACTCCCAGGACAGGTACAGCACGGGGTTAGATACAGAGTAAAGCTCCCTCTACACTGTCCCCCCATCAAACACTCCCAGGACAGGGACAGCACGGGGTTAGATACAGAGTAAAGCTCCCTCTACACTGTCCCCCATCAAACTCTCCCAGGACAGGTACAGCACGGGGTTAGATACAGAGTAAAGCTCCCTCTACACTGTCCCCCATCAAACTCTCCCAGGGCAGGTACAGCACGGGGTTAGATACAGAGTAAAGCTCCCTCTACACTGTCCCCCATCAAACACTCCCAGGACAGGTACAGCACGGGGTTAGATACAGAGTAAAGCTCCCTCTACACTGTCCCCCATCAAACTCTCCCAGGACAGGGACAGCTCGGCGTTAGATACAGAGTAAAGCTCCCTCTACACTGTCCCCCCATCAAACACTCCCAGGACAGGGACAGCACGGGGTTAGATACAGAGTAAAGCTCCCTCTACACTGTCCCCCATCAAACTCTCCCAGGACAGGTACAGCACGGGGTTAGATACAGAGTAAAGCTCCCTCTACACTGTCCCCCATCAAACTCTCCCAGGGCAGGTACAGCACGGGGTTAGATACAGAGTAAAGCTCCCTCTACACTGTCCCCCATCAAACACTCCCAGGACAGGTACAGCACGGGGTTAGATACAGAGTAAAGCTCCCTCTACACTGTCCCCCATCAAACTCTCCCAGGACAGGGACAGCTCGGCGTTAGATACAGAGTAAAGCTCCCTCTACACTGTCCCCCCATCAAACACTCCCAGGACAGGTACAGCACGGGGTTAGATACAGAGTAAAGCTCCCTCTACACTGTCCCCATCAAACACTCCCAGGACAGGTACAGCACGGGGTTAGATACAGAGTAAAGCTCCCTCTACACTGTCCCCCATCAAACACTCCCAGGACAGGGACAGCACGGGGTTAGATACAGAGTAAAGCTCCCTCAACGCTGTCCCCCATCAAACACGATGTGGAGATGCCGGCGTTGGACTGGGGTAAACACAGTAAGAAGTCTCACAACACCAGGTTAAAGTCCAACAGGTTTATCTGGTAGCAAAAGCCACAAGCTTTCAGAGCGCTGCTCCTTCATCAGGTGAGTGGGAGTTCTGTTCACAAACAGGGCAAATAAAGACACAAACTCAATTTACAGAATATTGGTTGGGATGCGAGTCTTTACAGGTAGTCAAGTCTCCAAAGGTACAGACAATGTGAGTGGAGAGAGGGTGAAGCACAGGTTAAAGACGTATATTGTCTACAGACAGGACAGTTCGTGTGATTTTAGGAGCAGCGCTCCGAAAGCCAGTGGCTTTTGCAGCCAAATAAACCTGTTGGACTTTAACCTGGTGTTGTTAAACTTCTTACTGTGTTTATCCCAGTCCAACGCTGGTATCTGCACAACATGCCTCTCAAACACTCCCAGGATGGTCACTCCCTCTCTCTCTCTCTCCAACACCTGCTCTCACTCTCTCACTTTATCTCTGCCTCTCACACACTCACGAATGTCCCGCTCCCAGATCTCACCAACCTGATCCGCACTCACAGGGGAGAGATTTCGAATCTCCAGGAAGTTAAATGTGTTCTCAATCTGAAAAGAGAAAAACAGAAGAATCAGAAAATCATTTCCCTATCACATTGCAGACTGGAATCTAATCGAGGGGTTCGGGATGGTTTATATATAGAATAACAGCTACCCGGGAGTGAGTTACCGACTGGAATCTAATCGAGGGGTTCGGGGTGGTTTATATATAGAATAACAGATACCCGGGAGTGAGTTACAGACAGGAATCTAATCGAGGGGTTCGGGGTGGTTTATATATAGAATAACAGATACCCGGGAGTGAGTTACAGACTGGAATCTAATCGAGGGGTTCGGGGTGGTTTATATATAGAATAACAGATACCCGGGAGTGAGTTACAGACAGGAATCTAATCGAGGGGTTCGGGGTGGTTTATATATAGAATAACAGATACCCGGGAGTGAGTTACAGACTGGAATCTAATCGAGGGGTTCAGGGTGGTTTATATATAGAATAACAGATACCCGGGAGTGAGTTACCGACTGGAATCTAATCGAGGGGTTCGGGGTGGTTTATATATAGAATAACAGATACCCGGGAGTGAGTTACCGACTGGAATCTAATCGAGGGGTTCGGGATGGTTTATATATAGAATAACAGATACCCGGGAGTGAGTTACAGACTGGAATCTAATCGAGGGGTTCGGGGTGGTTTATATATAGAATAACAGATACCCGGGAGTGAGTTACAGACTGGAATCTAATCGAGGGGTTCGGGGTGGTTTATATATAGAATAACAGATACCCGGGAGTGAGTTACAGACTGGAATCTAATCGAGGGGTTCGGGGTGGTTTATATATAGAATAACAGATACCCGGGAGTGAGTTACAGTCTGGAATCTAATCGAGGGGTTCGGGGTGGTTTATATATAGAATAACAGATACCCGGGAGTGAGTTACAGACTGGAATCTAATCGAGGGGTTCAGGGTGGTTTATATATAGAATAACAGATACCCGGGAGTGAGTTACAGACTGGAATCTAATCGAGGAGTTCAGGGTGGTTTATATATATAAAATAACAGATACCCGGGAGTGAGTTACAGGCTGGAATCTAATCGAGGGGTTCGGGGTGGTTTATATATAGAATAACAGATACCCGGGAGTGAGTTACAGACTGGAATCTAATCGAGGGGTTCGGGATGGTTTATATATAGAATAACAGATACCCGGGAGTGAGTTACAGACTTGAATCTAATCGAGGGGTTCGGGGTGGTTTATATATAGAATAACAGATACCCGGGAGTGAGTTACAGACTGGAATCTAATCGAGGGGTTCGGGGTGGTTTATATATAGAATAACAGATACCCAGGAGTGAGTTACAGACTGGAATCTAATTGAGGGGTTCGGGGTGGTTTATATATAGAATAACAGATACCCGGGAGTGAGTTACCGACTGGAATCTAATCGAGGGGTTCGGGGTGGTTTATATATAGAATAACAGATACCCGGGAGTGAGTTACAGACTGGAATCTAATCGAGGGGTTCGGGGTGGTTTATATATAGAATAACAGACACCCGGGAGTGAGTTACAGACTGGAATCTAATCGAGGGGTTCGGGGTGGTTTATATATAGAATAACAGATACCCGGGAGTGAGTTACAGACTTGAATCTAATCGAGGGGTTCAGGGTGGTTTATATATAGAATAACAGATACCCGGGAGTGAGTTACAGACTGGAATCTAATCGAGGGGTTCGGGGTGGTTTATATATAGAATAACAGATACCCGGGAGTGAGTTACAGACTGGAATCTAATCGAGGGGTTCGGGGTGGTTTATATATAGAATAACAGATACCCGGGAGTGAGTTACAGACTGGAATCTAATCGAGGGGTTCAGGGTGGTTTATATATAGAATAACAGATACCCGGGAGTGAGTTACCGACTGGAATCTAATCGAGGGGTTCGGGGTGGTTTATATATAGAATAACAGATATCCGGGAGTGAGTTACAGACTGGAATCTAATCGAGGGGTTCGGGGTGGTTTATATATAGAATAACAGACACCCGGGAGTGAGTTACAGACTGGAATCTAATCGAGGGGTTCGGGGTGGTTTGTATATAGAATAACAGATACCCGGGAGTGAGTTACAGACTTGAATCTAATCGAGGGGTTCAGGGTGGTTTATATATAGAATAACAGATACCCGGGAGTGAGTTACAGACTGGAATCTAATCGAGGGGTTCGGGGTGGTTTATATATAGAATAACAGATACCCGGGAGTGAGTTACAGACTGGAATCTAATCGAGGGGTTCGGGGTGGTTTATATATAGAATAACAGATACCCGGGAGTGAGTTACAGACTGGAATCTAATCGAGGGGTTCGGGGTGGTTTATATATAGAATAACAGACACCCGGGAGTGAGTTACAGACTGGAATCTAATCGAGGGGTTCGGGGTGGTTTATATATAGAATAACAGATACCCGGGAGTGAGTTACAGACTTGAATCTAATCGAGGGGTTCAGGGTGGTTTATATATAGAGTAACAGATACCCGGGAGTGAGTTACAGACTGGAATCTAATCGAGGGGTTCGGGGTGGTTTATATATAGAATAACAGATACCCGGGAGTGAGTTAAGACTGGAATCTAATCGAGAGGTTCGGGGTGGTTTATATATAGAATAACAGATACCCGGGAGTGAGTTACAGACTTGAATCTAATCGAGGGGTTCAGGGTGGTTTATATATAGAGTAACAGATACCCGGGAGTGAGTTACAGACTGGAATCTAATCGAGGGGTTCGGGGTGGTTTATATATAGAATAACAGATACCCGGGAGTGAGTTACAGACTGGAATCTAATCGAGGGGTTCGGGGTGGTTTATATATAGAATAACAGATACCCGGGAGTGAGTTAAGACTGGAATCTAATCGAGAGGTTCTTACTTTGGGTGGAGTCTTCATATTCAACAGACAAAGTCTCCAAGATGTGAGGACCTGGAACATTGGGGAACAGGAAATTTGTAAGTTTATGACACAGAATAGATTGCACAAACTCAGCAAGGGCCCTTTCGTTGTTGGAGTTCCAACATCCCACCAACAAGAACATCATTCCAGAATCTAATACAAGGCTATGCATTGACCAATAGACAGAGTGGGATATTAAAGGGTTTGGGGAGTGAGGGGGAGAGTGGGATTAGACTGGGTGGGATATTAAAGGGTGTGGGGAGTGAGGGGGAGAGTGGGATTAGACTGGGTGGGATATTAAAGGGTGCGGGGAGTGAGGGGGAGAGTGGGATTAGACTGGGTGGGATATTAAAGGGTGCGGGGAGTGAGGGGGAGAGTGGGATTAGACTGGGTGGGATATTAAAGGGTGCGGGGAGTGAGGGGGAGAGTGGGATTAGGCTGGGTGGGATATTAAAGGGTGCGGGGAGTGAGGGGGAGAGTGGGATTAGACTGGGTGGGATATTAAAGGGTGCGGGGAGTGAGGGGGACAGTGGGATTAGACTGGGTGGGATATTAAAGGGTGCGGGGAGTGAGAGGTGGAGTGGGATTAGACTGGGTGGGATATTAAAGGATGCGGGGAGTGAGGGGGAGAGTGGGATTAGACTGGGTGGGATATTAAAGGGTGCGGGGAGTGAGGGGGAGAGTGGGATTAGACTGGGTGGATATTAAAGGGTGCGGGGAGTGAGGGGGAGAGTGGGATTTGACTGGGTGGGATATTAAAGGTTGCGGGGAGTGAGGGGGAGAGTGGGATTAGACTGGGTGGGATATTAAAGGATGCGGGGAGTGAGGGGGAGAGTGGGTTTGGACTGGGTGGGATATTAAAGGGTGCGGGGTGTGAGGGGGAGAGTGGGATTAGACTGGGTGGGATATTAAAGGGTGTGGGGAGTGAGGGGGAGTGTTGATTAGACTGGGTGGGATATTAAAGGGTGCGGGGTGTGAGGGGGAGAGTGGGATTAGACTGGGTGGGATATTGAAGGGTTTGGGGAGTGAGGGGGAGAGTGGGATTCGACTGGGTGGGATATTGAAGGGTTTGGGGAGTGAGGGGGAGAGTGGGATTAGACTGGGTGGGATATTAAAGGGTGCGGGGAGTGAGGGGGAGAGTGGGATTAGACTGGGTGGGATATTAAAGGGTGCGGGGAGTGAGGGGGAGAGTGGGATTAGACTGGGTGGGATATTAAAGGATGCGGGGAGTGAGGGGGAGAGTGGGATTAGACTGGGTGAGATATTAAAGGGTGCGGGGAGTGAGGGGGAGTGTTGATTAGACTGGGTGGGATATTAAAGGGTGCGGGGTGTGAGGGGGAGAGTGGGATTAGACTGGGTGGGATATTGAAGGGTTTGGGGAGTGAGGGGGAGAGTGGGATTAGACTGGGTGGGATATTGAAGGGTTTGGGGAGTGAGGGGGAGAGTGGGATTAGACTGGGTGGGATATTAAAGGGTGCGGGGAGTGAGGGGGAGAGTGGGATTAGACTGGGTGGGATATTAAAGGGTGCGGGGAGTGAGGGGGAGAGTGGGATTAGACTGGGTGGGATATTAAAGGATGCGGGGAGTGAGGGGGAGAGTGGGATTAGACTGGGTGTGATATTAAAGGGTGCGGGGAGTGAGGGGGAGAGTGGGATTAGACTGGGTGGGATATTGAAGGGTATGGGGAGTGAGGGGGAGAGTAGGATTAGACTGGGTGGGATATTGAAGGGTTTGGGGAGTGAGGGGGAGAGTGGGATTAGACTGGGTGGGATATTGAAGGGTTTGGGGAGTGAGGGGGATAGTGGGATTAGACTGGGTGGGATATTGAAGGGTTTGGGGAGTGAGGGGGAGAGTGGGATTAGACTGGGTGGGATATTAAAGGGTGCGGGGAGTGAGGGGGAGAGTGGGATTAGACTGGGTGGGATATTGAAGGGTTTGGGGAGTGAGGGGGAGAGTGGGATTAGACTGGGTGGGATATTGAAGGGTTTGGGGAGTGAGGGGGAGAGTGGGATTAGACTGGGTGGGATATTAAAGGTTGCGGGGAGTGAGGGGGAGAGTGGGATTAGACTGGGTGGGATATTAAAGGATGCGGGGAGTGAGGGGGAGAGTGGGATGAGACTGGGTGGGATATTAAAGGGTGCGGGGAGTGAGGGGGAGAGTGGGATTAGACTGGGTGGGATATTAAAGGATGCGGGGAGTGAGGGGGAGAGTGGGATTAGACTGGGTGGGATATTAAAGGATGCGGGGAGTGAGGGGGAGAGTGGGATTAGACTGGGTGAGATATTAAAGGGTGCGGGGAGTGAGGGGGAGAGTGGGATTAGACTGGGTGGGATATTGAAGGGTTTGGGGAGTGAGGGGGAGAGTGGGATTAGACTGGGTGGGATATTAAAGGGTGCGGGGAGTGAGGGGGAGAGTGGGATTAGACTGGGTGGGATATTGAAGGGTTTGGGGAGTGAGGGGGAGAGTGGGATTAGACTGGGTGGGATATTGAAGGGTTTGGGGAGTGAGGGGGAGAGTGGGATTCGACTGGGTGAGATATTAAAGGGTGCGGGGAGTGAGGGGGAGAGTGGGATTAGACTGGGTGGGATATTAAAGGGTGCGGGGAGTGAGGGGGAGAGTGGGATTAGACTGGGTGGGATATTAAAGGGTGCGGGGAGTGAGGGGGAGAGTGGGATTAGACTGGGTGGGATATTAAAGGGTGCGGGGAGTGAGGGGGAGAGTGGGATTAGACTGGGTGGGATATTAAAGGGAGCGGGGAGTGAGGGGGAGAGTGGGATTAGACTGGGTGAGATATTAAAGGATGCGGGGAGTGAGGGGGAGAGTGGGATTAGACTGGGTGGGATATTAAAGGATGCGGGGAGTGAGGGGGAGAGTGGGATTAGACTGGGTGGGATATTAAAGGGTGCGGGGAGTGAGGGGGAGAGTGGGATTAGACTGGGTGGGATATTAAAGGGTGCGGGGAGTGAGGGGGAGAGTGGGATTAGACTGGGTGGGATATTAAAGGGTGCGGGGAGTGAGGGGGAGAGTGGGATTAGACTGGGTGGGATATTAAAGGGTTTGGGGAGTGAGGGGGAGAGTGGGATTTGACTGGGTGGAATATTAAAGGGTGCGGGGAGTGAGGGGGAGAGTGGGATTAGACTGGGTGCGATATTAAAGGGTGCGGGGAGTGAGGGGGAGAGTGGGATTAGACTGGGTGGGATATTAAAGGGTGCGGGGAGTGAGGGGGAGAGTGGGATTAGACTGGGTGGGATATTAAAGGGTGCGGAGAGTGAGGGGGAGAGTGGGATTAGACTGGGTGGGATATTAAAGGGTGCGGGGAGTGAGGGGGAGAGTGGGATTAGACTGGGTGGGATATTAAAGGATGCGGGGAGTGAGGGGGAGAGTGGGATTAGACTGGGTGAGATATTAAAGGGTGCAGGGAGTGAGGGGGAGAGTGGGATTAGACTGGGTGGGATATTAAAGGGTGTGGGGAGTGAGGGGGAGAGTGGGATTAGACTGGGTGGGATATTAAAGGGTTTGGGGAGTGAGGGGGAGAGTGGGATTAGACTGGGTGGGATATTAAAGGGTGCGGGGAGTGAGGGGGAGAGTGGGATTAGACTGGGTGGGATATTAAAGGGTGCGGGGAGTGAGGGGGAGAGTGGGATTAAACTGGGTGGGATATTAAAGGGTGCGGGGAGTGAGGGGGAGAGTGGGATTAGACTGGGTGAGATATTAAAGGGTGCGGGGAGTGAGGGGGAGAGTGGGATTAGACTGGGTGGGATATTAAAGGGTGCGGGGAGTGAGGGGGAGAGTGGGATTAGACTGGGTGAGATAATGAGGGGCTGAATCTCCCCACGCTCACATGAAGTAATGTCTAGACAGCTTGCCAAAAATGCCAGTTGGCTGTCTGGGGAACATCTGTTGCTGACATCATCGTAAAATGCTTAAAATATAATTCAGGAAACTCAAAGGGGAGGACACAGGAAGGCATTGCAACCACAGTGTAGAGGGAGCTTTACTCTGTATCTAACCCCGTGCTGTACCGGTCCTGGGAGTGTTTGATGGGGGACAGTGTAGAGGGAGCTTTACTCTGTATCTAACCCCGTGCTGTACCTGTCCTGGGAGTGTTTGATGGGGGACAGTGTAGAGGGAGCTTTACTCTGTATCTAACCCCGTGCTGTACCTGTCCTGGGAGTGTTTGATGGGGGACAGTGGAGAGGGAGCTTTACTCTGTATCTAACCCCGTGCTGTATCTGTCCTGGGAGTGTTTGATGGGGGACAGTGTAGAGGGAGCTTTACTCTGTATCTAACACCGTGCTGTACCTGTCCTGGGAGTGTTTGATGGGGGACAGTGTAGAGGGAGCTTTACTCTGTATCTAACCCCGTGCTGTACCTGTCCTGGGAGTGTTTGATGGGGGACAGTATCGAGGAAGCTTTACTCTGTATCTAACCCCGTGCTGTACCTGTCCTGGGAGTGTTTGATGGGGGACAGTGTAGAGGGAGCTTTACTCTGTATCTAACCCCGTGCTGTACCTGTCCTGGGAGTGTTTGATGGGGGACAGTATCGAGGAAGCTTTACTCTGTATCTAACCCCGTGCTGTACCTGTCCTGGGAGTGTTTGATGGGGGGACAGTGTAGAGGGAGCTTTACTCTGTATCTAACCCCGTGCTGTACCTGTCCTGGGAGTGTTTGATGGGGACAGTGTAGAGGGAGCTTTACTCTGTATCTAACCCCGTGCTGTCCCTGTCCTGGGAGTGTTTGATGGGGACAGTGTAGAGGGAGCTTTACTCTGTATCTAACCCCGTGCTATACCTGTCCTGGGAGTGTTTGATGGGGACAGTGTACAGGGAGCTTTACTCTGTATCTAACCCCGTGCTGTACCTGTCCTGGGAGTGTTTGATGGGGACAGTGTAGAGGGAGCTTTACTCTGTATCTAACCCCGTGCTGTACCTGACCTGGGAGTGTTTGATGGGGACAGTGTACAGGGAGCTTTACTCTGTATCTAACCCCGTGCTGTACCTGTCCTGGGAGTGTTGGATGGGGGACAGTGTAGAGGGAGCTTTACTCTGTATCTAACCCCGTGCTGTACCGGTCCTGGGAGTGTTTGATGGGGGACAGTGTAGAGGGAGCTTTACTCTGTATCTAACCCCGTGCTGTACCTGTCCTGGGAGTGTTTGATGGGGGACAGTGTAGAGGGAGCTTTACTCTGTATCTAACCCCGTGCTGTACCTGTCCTGGGAGTGTTTGATGGGGGACAGTGTAGAGGGAGCTTTACTCTGTATCTAACCCCGTGCTGTACCTGTCCTGGGAGTGTTGGATGGGGGACAGTGTAGAGGGAGCTTTACTCTGTATCTAACTCCGTGCTGTGGACAGTGTTGCGTGGGGTTTGGGGTTTTATTTTCCGTGGTGTTGTGAATCTGTGGCAGAGGGTGACAGATTGCAACGTTTCGCTGTGAGTTGGTTTATTTCCTGAGTCTCTCAGTTCTGCGCTTTGGTCCGTCACTGAGATCGAATCTGCCCTCGGCACTTACTCTCTGTCCTACCTCCCTGTCCTTCCCTCCCCTCTCTCTCACAGTGCTCCCACCACGAGAAATAGGCACAGGAGTAGGCCATTCAGCCCCTCTAACCTGCTCCCCCATCCAAGAGGATCAGTTACAATTCTTTTCCCCACAACTCGCACTTACAAAGAAGAAAGAAGATTCCAGCACAGGAACAGGCTCTTCGGCCCCTCCAAGCCTGCACCGACCATGCTGCCCCCGACTGAACTAAAACCCCCTCCCCTTCCGGGGACCGTATCCCTCTATTCCCATCCTATTCATGGATTTGTCCAGACGCCCCTTAAAACTCACTACCGTATCCGCTTCCACTCCCTCCCCCGGCAGCGAGTTCCAGGCACCCACCACCCTCTGTGTAAAAAATCTGCCTCGTACATCTCCTTTAAACCTTGCCCCTCGCACCTTAAACCTGTGCCCCCCTAGTAATTGACTCTTCCACCCTGGGAAAAAGCTTCTGACTATCCACTCTGTCCATGCCCCTCATAATCTTGTAGACTTCTATCAGGTCTCCCCTCAACCTCCGTCGCTCCAGTGAGAACAAACCAAGTTTCTCCAACCTCTCCTCATAGCTAATGCCCTCCATACCAGGCAACATCCTGGTAAATCTTTTCTGTACCCTCTCCAAAGCCTCCACATCCTTCTGGTAGTGTGGCGACCAGAACTGAACACTATATTCCAAGTGCGGCCTAACTAAGGTTCTATAAAGCTGCAACATGACTTGCCAATTTTTAAACTCAATCCCCCGGCCGATGAAGGCAAGCATGCCGTATGCCTTCTTGACTACCTTCTCCACCTGCATTGCCACTTTCAGTGACCTGTGTACCTGTACACCCAGATCCCTCTGCCTATCAATACTCTTAAGGGTTCTGCCATTTACTGTATATTTCCTATCTGTATTAGACCTTCCAAAATGCATCACCTCACATTTGTCCGGATTAAACTCCATCTGCCATCTCTCCGCCCAAGTCTCCAACTGATCAATATCCTGCTGTATCCTCTGATGGTCCTCATCGCTATCCGCAAATCCACCAACCTTTGTGTCGTCCGCAAACTTACTAATCAATCCAGTTACATTTTCCCCCAAATCATTTATATATATTACAAACAGCAAAGGTCCCAGCACTGATCCCTGAGGAACACCACTTGTCACAGCCCTCCATTCAGAAACACACCCTTCCACTGCTACCCTCTGTCTTCGATGACCCTGCCAGTTTTATATCCCCTGACGAATAAGCCTGGATGCGTGGCTCAGCGGTCTAAGGCGCTGGGTCAAGGATCTGGTATCTGTGGAAGGATTGGTTCAAATCCCAGGGCTGCCAAAATTGGTTTGAGCTTTGGACGGTCAGATATCCTTCTTCAGGGTACAAAAAGGGATATGGAGGAAGTGAGGGTCGGGCAGTGGGTGTTGTCTACATTCGATTTGATTTATTATTGTCATGTGTATTAGTATACAGTGAAAAGTATTGTTTCTAGCGCGCTATACAGACAAAGCATACCATTCATAGAGAAGGAGAGGGAGCAGAATGTAGTGTTACAGTCATAGCTAGGGTGTAGAGAAAGATCAACTTAATGCGAGGTAGGTCCATTCAAAAGTCTGACGGCAGCAGCAGGGAAGAAGCTGTTCTTGAGTCGGTCGGTACGTGACCTCAGACTTTTGTATGTTTTTCCCGACGGAAGAAGGTGGAAGAGAGAATGTCCAGGGTGCGTGGGGGGGTCCTTAATGATGCCGGCTGCTTTTCCCCGAGGCAGCGGGAAGTGTAGACAGAGTCAATGGATGGGAGGCTGGTTTGCGTGATGGATTGGGCTACATTCACGACCCTTTTGTAGTTCCTTGCGGTCTTGGACAGAGCAGGAGCCCCAGACCAAGCTGTGATACAACCAGAAAGAATGCTTTCTATGGGGCATCTGTAAAAGTTGGTGAGAGTCGTAGCTGACATGCCAAATTTCCTTAGTCTCCTGAAAAAGTAGAGGCGTTGGTGGGGCTTTCTTAACCATAGTGTCGGCATGGGGGGACCAGGACAGGTTGTTGGTGATCTGGACACCTAAAAACCTGAAGCTCTCGACCCTTTCTACTTTGTCTACTTAGTTCTACATGGACTTCAGTAAAGCCTTTGACAAGGTGGACTGGTACAAAGGGCAAAGTCAAACAGGATCAGAGGTGAGCTGGCAAGGTGGATACAGAACTGGCTCGGCCACAGAAGACAGTGGGTGGCAGTAGATGGGGTGTGTTTCTGGATGGAGGGCTGTGACTAGCCGTGTTCCACAGGGATCATCAGACATAGGAGCAGAATGAGGCCACTCGGCCCATCGAGTCTGCTCTGCCATTCAATCATGGCTGATATTATGGACTATTATCTAAATGGTAAAAAATTGCAGCATGCTGCTGTGCAGAGGGACCTGGGTGTCCTTGTGCAGGAATCTCAAGGAGTTGGTTTGCAGGTGCAGCAGGTAATTAAGAAGGCAAATGGAATTTTGTCCTTCATTGCGAGAGGGATGGAGTTTAAAAACAGCGAGGTTATGTTGCAGCTGTATAAGGTGCTGGTGAGGCCACACCTGGAGTTACTGTGTACAGTTTTGGTCTCCTTACTTGAGAAAGGATATACTGGCACTGGAGGGGGTGCAGAGGAGATTCACTAGGTTGATTCCGGAGTTGAGAGGGTTGGCTTATGAGGAGAGACTGAGTAGACTGGGGCTATACTCATTAGAATTCAATGACCAGCGGTGTGCCTCAGGGATCAGTGCTGGGCCCACTGTTCTTTGTTATTTATATTAATGATTTGGATGAGAATATAGGAGGCATGGTGAGTAAGTTTGCAGATGACACCAAGATTGGTGGCATGGTGGACAGTGAGGAAAGTTATCTCCAATTGCAACGGGATCTTGATCAATTGGATCAGTGGGCTGACGAATGGCAGATGGAGTTTAATTTAGATAAATGCGAGGTGATGCATTTTGGTAGATTGAACCAGGGCAGGACTTACTCAGTTAATGGTAGGGCGTTGGGGAGAGTTACAGAACAAAGAGATCTAGGGGTACATGTTCATAGCTCCTTGAAAGCGGAGTCACAGGTGGACAGAGTGGTGAAGAAGGCATTCGACATGCTTGGTTTCATCGGTCAGAACATTGAATACAGGAGTTGGGACGTCTTGTTGAAGTTGTACAAGACATTGGTAAGGCCACACTTGGAATACTGTGTACAGTTCTCTCTCCCCGACTCTCCCCCACTCTCCCTCTCTCTCCCCGACTCTCCCCCATTCTCCCCCTCTCTCCCCCTCTCCCCCCTGCTCCCTCTCCCCCCCGCCCCGCCCCCCCCGCTCCCTCTCCCCCTCGCTTCCTCTCCCACTCGCTCCCTCCCATCACCCTATCTCTCTCTCTCTCAGAGAGTGACAGTGACCCAGAGGGACAGAGAGAGAGACAGAGAGAGAGAGAGACAGAGAGAGAGAGACAGAGAGAGAGAGACAGAGAGAGAGAGACAAAGAGAGAGACAGAGAGAGAGCGAGAGAGGGAGAGAGAGATAGAGACAGAGGGAGAGAGAGAGAGGGAGAGAGAGACAGAGAGAGAGGGAGAGAGAGACAGAGAGAGAGAGACAGAGAGAGAGAGGGAGAGAGAGACAGAGAGAGAGGGAGAGAGAGACAGAGACAGAGAGAGAGGGGGAGAGAGAGAGACAGAGAGAGAGAGAGAGAGCGAGAAAGAAAGCGAGAAAGAGAACGAGACAGAGAGGGAGACAGAGTGGGAGACAGAGAGGGAGACAGAGAGGGAGACAGAGAGGGAGACAGAGAGCGAGACAGAGAGCGAGACAGAGAGCGAGACAGAGAGAGAAAGCGAGACAGAGACAGAGAGAGACAGAGAGCGAGAGAGAGACAGAGAGAGAGAGACAGAGAGAGAGAGAGAGAGAGACAGAGAGAGAGAGAGACAGAGAGAGAGAGAGACAGAGACAGAGAGAGAGAGAGACAGAGAGAGAGAGAGAGACAGAGAGACAGAGAGAGAGAGACAGAGAGAGAGAGAGACAGAGAGACAGAGAGACAGAGAGAGAGAGACAGAGAGAGAGGGATAGGGCCGTACGGCAGGGCAAGGTTTACAATTGGGGGAGAGGTAATTATGATGCGATTAGGGAAGAATTAGGGGGCATAAGTTGGGAACAGAAACTGTCAGAGAAAGGAACTAATGAAAAGTGGAACTTTTTCAAGGAACAAATACTGGGTGTCCTTGATAGGTATGTCCCTGTCAGGCAGGGAGGAAATGGCCGAGTGAGGGAACCGTGGTTCACAAAAGAGGTGGAATGTCTTGTGAAAAGGAAGAGGGAAGCTTATGTAGGGATGAGGAAACAAGGTTCAGATGGCTCGATTGAGGGTTACAAGTTAGCAAGGAATGAGCTGAAAAAGGGGCTTAGGAGAGCTAGGAGGGGACATGAGAAGTCCTTGGCGGGTCGGATCAAGGAAAACCCCAAGGCTTTTTACTCTTATGTGAGGAATAAAAGAATGACCAGCGTGAGGTTAGGGCCGGTCAAGGACAGTAGTGGGAACTTGTGCATGGAGTCAGTAGAGATAGGC
>NW_027591666.1:30000-32500 GCF_964213995.1 Mustelus asterias
AGAGAGAGAGGGTTAGAGAGACCTCCCCAGATACAGGAGTGTCTGAGAGAGAGAGAGGGTTAGAGAGACCTCCCCAGACACAGGAGTGTGTGTGTGAGAGAGAGGGTTAGAGAGACCTCCCCAGATACAGGAGTGTGTGTGAGAGAGAGAGGGTTAGAGAGACATCCCCAGATACAGGAGTGTGTGAGAGAGAGAGAGGGTTAGAGAGACCTCCCCAGACACAGGAGTGTGTGTGTGAGAGAGAGGGTTAGAGAGACCTCCCCAGATACAGGAGTGTGTGTGAGAGAGAGGGTTAGAGAGACCTCCCCAGATATAGGAGTGTGTGTGTGAGAGAGAGAGAGAGAGAGGGTTAGAGAGACCACCATAGATACAGGATGTGTGTGTGAGAGAGAGAGAGGGTTAGAGAGACCTCCCCAGATACAGGAGTGTGTGAGAGAGAGAGAGGGTTAGAGAGACCTCCCCAGATACAGAAGTGTGTGAGAGAGAGAGAGAGAGGGTTAGAGAGACCTCCCCAGATTCAGGAGTGTGTGTGAGAGAGAGAGAGGGTTAGAGAGACCGCCCCAGATACAGGAGTGTGTGTGAGAGAGAGGGTTAGAGAGACCTCCCCAGATACAGGAGTGTGTGAGAGAGAGAGAGGGTTAGAGAGACCTCCCCAGATACAGGAGTGTGTGTGAGAGAGAGAGGGAGTTAGAGAGACCTCCCCAGATACAGGAGTGTGTGAGAGAGAGAGAGAGGGTTAGAGAGACCTCCCCAGATACAGAAGTGTGTGTGAGAGAGAGAGAGGGTTAGAGAGACCTCCCCAGATACAGGAGTGTGTGTGAGAGAGAGAGGGTTAGAGAGACCTCCCCAGATACAGGAGTGTGAGAGAGAGGGTTAGAGAGACCTTCCCAGATACCGGAGGGAGAGAGAGAGAGAGAGGGTTAGAGAGACCTCCCCAGATACAGGAGTGTGTGTGAGAGATAGAGGGTTAGACAGACCTCCCCAGATACAGGAGTGTGTGAGAGAGAGAGGGTTAGAGAGACCTCCCCAGATACAGGAGTGTGTGTGAGAGAGAGAGGGTTAGAGAGACCTCCCCAGATACAGGACTGTGTGTGAGAGAGAGAGAGAGAGAGTTAGAGAGACCTCCCCAGATACAGGAGTGTGTGTGTGTGAGAGAGAGAGGGTTAGAGAGACCTCCCCAGATACAGGAGTGTGTGTGAGAGAGAGAGGGTTAGAGAGACCTCCCCAGATACAGGAGTGTGTGTGAGAGAGAGAGAGAGGGTTAGAGAGACCTCCCCAGATACAGGACTGTGTGTGAGAGAGAGAGGATGTTACAGAGACCTCCCCAGATACAGGAGTGTGTGAGAGAGAGAGGGTTAGAGAGACCACCCCAGATACAGGAGTGTGTGAGAGAGAGAGAGAGAGGGTTAGAGAGACCTCCCCAGATACAGGACTGTGTGTGAGAGAGAGAGAGAGTTAGAGAGACCTCCCCAGATACAGGAGTGTGTGTGTGTGAGAGAGAGAGGGTTAGAGAGACCTCCCCAGATACAGGAGTGTGTGTGAGAGAGAGAGGGTTAGAGAGACCTCCCCAGATACAGGAGTGTGTGTGAGAGAGAGAGAGAGGGTTAGAGAGACCTCCCCAGATACAGGACTGTGTGTGAGAGAGAGAGGATGTTACAGAGACCTCCCCAGATACAGGAGTGTGTGAGAGAGAGAGGGTTAGAGAGACCACCCCAGATACAGGAGTGTGTGAGAGAGAGAGAGAGAGGGTTAGAGAGACCTCCCCAGTTACAGGAGTGTGTGTGTGAGAGAGAGAGGGTTAGAGAGACCACCATAGATACAGGAGTGTGTGTGAGAGAGAGAGAGAGGGTTAGAGAGACCTCCCCAGATACAGGAGTGTGTGTGAGAGAGAGAGAGGGTTAGAGAGACCACCCCAGAGACAGGAGTGTGTGTGAGAGAGAGAGAGGGTTAGAGAGACCGCCCCAGATACAGGAGTGTGTGTGTGAGAGAGAGAGGGTTAGAGAGACCGCCCCAGATACAGGAGTGTGTGTGTGAGAGAGAGAGGGTTAGAGAGACCACCATAGATACAGGAGTGTGTGTGTGAGAGAGAGAGGGTTAGAGAGACCGCCCCAGATACAGGAGTGTGTGTGAGAGAGAGAGAGGGTTAGGGAGACCTCCCCAGATACAGGAGTGTGTGTGTGTGAGAGAGGGTTAGGGAGACCTCCCCAGATACAGGAGTGAGAGTTTGAGTGGGTAGTAATTCTGTCAGTGTGCTGTCAGCTCTCTGAGTCCGTGTGTGCTGCTTGGAGACAGCAGAGTTTTTTTATGTTTGAGGTAGTGCTCAGTTGGGGATAAATGTGTCTTTACCACAGTCTATTCTGGGACAGGCGATGGTACAGAGACTTTACAAACACTGAGCTACTGATACAAAACTAATTTCAGTTCCTTGATACAGGCAGGAAGCGACAGCGAAAATTGTTTCAAAGACAACACTCACTGAGCAGAAGTGTCAATGAGGGAC
>NW_027591666.1:37500-45000 GCF_964213995.1 Mustelus asterias
TAGGGACGGGGTGTAGGGGGCTGGAGGAGGTTACAGAGATAGGGAGGGGGTGTAGGGGGCTGGAGGAGGTTACAGAGATAGGGAGGGGGTGTAGGGGGCTGGAGGAGGTTACAGAGATAGGGAGGGGGTGTAGGGGCTGGAGGAGGTTACAGAGATAGGGAGGGGGTGTAGGGGGCTGGAGGAGGTTACAGAGATAGGGAGGGGGTGTAGGGGCTGGAGGAGGTTACAGAGATAGGGAGGGGTGTAGGGGCTGGAGGAGGTTACAGAGATAGGGAGGGGGTGTAGGGGGCTGGAGGAGGTGACAGAGATAGGGAGGGGGTGTAGGGGGCTGGAGGAGGTTACAGAGATAGGGAGGGGGTGTAGGGGCTGGAGGAGGTTACAGAGATAGGGAGGGGTGTAGGGGGCTGGAGGAGGTTACAGAGATAGGGAGGGGGTGTAGGGGCTGGAGGAGGTTACAGAGATAGGGAGGGGTGTAGGGGGCTGGAGGAGGTTACAGAGATAGGGAGGGGGTGTAGGGGGCTGGAGGAGGTTACAGAGATAGGGAGGGGGTGTAGGGGGCTGGAGGAGGTTACAGAGATAGGGAGGGGCTGGAGGGGGTTACAGAGATAGGGAGGGGGTGTAGGGGGCTGGAGGGGGTTACAGAGATAGGGAGGGGGTGTAGGGGGCTGGAGGAGGTTACAGAGATAGGGAGGGGTGTAGGTGGCTGGAGGAGGTTACAGAGATAGGGAGGGGGTGTAGGGGGCTGGAGGAGGTTACAGAGATAGGGAGGGTGTGTAGTGGGCTGGAGGAGGTTACAGAGATAGGGAGGGGGTGTAGGGGACTGGAGGAGGTTACAGAGATAGGGAGGGGGTGTAGGGGCTGGAGGAGGTTACAGAGATAGGGAGGGGGTGTAGGGGCTGGAGGAGGTTACAGAGATAGGGAGGGTGTGTAGGGGGCTGGAGGAGGTTACAGAGATAGGGAGGGGGTGTAGGGGACTGGAGGAGGTTACAGAGATAGGGAGGGGGTGTAGGGGCTGGAGGAGGTTACAGAGATAGGGAGGGGTGTAGGGGGCTGGAGGAGGTTACAGAGATAGGGAGGAGGTGTAGGGGGCTGGAGGGGGTTACAGAGATAGGGAGGGGGTGTAGGGGGCTGGAGGAGGTTACAGAGATAGGGAGGGGGTGTAGGGGCTGGAGGAGGTTACAGAGATAGGGAGTGTGTCGGGGACTGGAGGAGGTTACAGAGATAGAGAGGGGGTGTAGGGGCTGGAGGGGGTTACAGAGATAGGGAGGGGGTGCAGGAGGCTGGAGGAGGTTACAGAGATAGGGAGGGGGTGTAGGGGCTGGAGGAGGTTACAGAGATAGGGAGGGGGTGTAGGGGCTGGAGGAGGTTACAGAGATAGGGAGTGTGTCGGGGGCTGGAGGAGGTTACAGAGATAGGGAGGGGGTGTAAGGGGCTGGGGGAGGTTACAGAGATAGGGAGGAGGTGTAGGGGGCTGGGGGGGGTTACAGAGATAGGGAGGGGGTGTAGGGGGCTGGAGGAGGTTACAGAGATAGGGAGGGGTGTAGGGGCTGGAGGAGGTTACAGAGATAGGGAGGAGGTGTAGGGGGCTGGGGGGGGTTACAGAGATAGGGAGGGGGTGTAGGGGGCTGGAGGGGGTTACAGAGATAGGGAGGGGTGTAGGGGCTGGAGGAGGTTACAGAGATAGGGAGGGGTGTAGGGGGCTGGAGGAGGTTACAGAGATAGGGAGGGGGTGTAGGGGCTGGGGGAGGTTACAGAGATAGGGAGGAGGTGTAGGGGGCTGGAGGGGGTTACAGAGATAGGGAGGGGGTGTAGGGGGCTGGAGGAGGTTACAGAGATAGGGAGGGGTGTAGGGTGCTGGAGGAGGTTACAGAGATAGGGAGGAGGTGTAGGGGGCTGGAGGGGGTTACAGAGATAGGGAGGGGTGTAGGGGCTGGAGGAGGTTACAGAGATAGGGAGGGGTGTAGGGGGCTGGAGGAGGTTACAGAGATAGGGAGGGGTGTAGGGGCTGGAGGAGGTTACAGAGATAGGGAGGGGTGTAGGGGGCTGGAGGAGGTTACAGAGATAGGGAGGGGGTGTAGGAGGCTGGAGGAGGTTACAGAGATAGGGAGGCGTGTAGGGGCTGGAGGAGGTTACTGAGATAGGGAGGGGTGTAGGAGCTGGAGGAGGTTACAGAGATAGGGAGGGTGTCGGGGACTGGAGGAGGTTACAGAGATAGGGAGGGGTGTAGGGGGCTGGAGGGGGTTACAGAGATAGGGAGGGGGTGTAGGGGGCTGGAGGAGGTTACAGAGATAGGGAGGGGGTGTAGGGGCTGGAGGAGGTTACAGAGATAGGGAGGGGGTGTAGGGGCTGGAGGAGGTTACAGATATAGGGAGGGGTGTAGGGGCTGGAGGAGGTTACAGATATAGGGAGGGGTGTAGGGGCTGGAGGAGGTTACAGAGATAGGGAGGGGGTGTAGGGAGCTGGAGGAGGTTACAGAGATAGGGAGGGGGTGTAGGGGGCTGGAGGAGGTTACAGAGATAGGGAGGGGGTGTAGGGGCCGGAGGGGGTTACAGAGATAGGGAGGGGGTGTAGGGGGGCTGGAGGAGGTTACAGAGATAGGGAGGGGGTGTAGGGGCTGGAGGAGGTTACAGAGATAGGGAGGGGGCTGGAGGGGCTGGAGGAGGTTACAGAGAAAAGGAGGGGGTGTAGGGGCTGGAGGAGGTTACAGAGATATGGAGGGGGTGTAGGGACTGGAGGAGGTTACAGAGATAGGGAGGGGGTGTCGGGGCTGGAGGAGGTTACAGAGATAGGGAGGGGGTGTAGGGGCTGGAGGAGGTTACAGAGATAGGGAGGGGGTGTAGGGGCTGGAGGAGGTTACAGAGATAGGGAGGGTGTGTAGGGGGCTGGAGGAGGTTACAGAGATAGGGAGGGGGTGTAGGGGACTGGAGGAGGTTACAGAGATAGGGAGGGGGTGTAGGGGCTGGAGGAGGTTACAGAGATAGGGAGGGGTGTAGGGGGCTGGAGGAGGTTACAGAGATAGGGAGGAGGTGTAGGGGGCTGGAGGGGGTTACAGAGATAGGGAGGGGGTGTAGGGGGCTGGAGGAGGTTACAGAGATAGGGAGGGGGTGTAGGGGCTGGAGGAGGTTACAGAGATAGGGAGTGTGTCGGGGACTGGAGGAGGTTACAGAGATAGAGAGGGGGTGTAGGGGCTGGAGGGGGTTACAGAGATAGGGAGGGGGTGCAGGAGGCTGGAGGAGGTTACAGAGATAGGGAGGGGGTGTAGGGGCTGGAGGAGGTTACAGAGATAGGGAGGGGGTGTAGGGGCTGGAGGAGGTTACAGAGATAGGGAGTGTGTCGGGGGCTGGAGGAGGTTACAGAGATAGGGAGGGGGTGTAAGGGGCTGGGGGAGGTTACAGAGATAGGGAGGAGGTGTAGGGGGCTGGGGGGGGTTACAGAGATAGGGAGGGGGTGTAGGGGGCTGGAGGAGGTTACAGAGATAGGGAGGGGTGTAGGGGCTGGAGGAGGTTACAGAGATAGGGAGGAGGTGTAGGGGGCTGGGGGGGGTTACAGAGATAGGGAGGGGGTGTAGGGGGCTGGAGGGGGTTACAGAGATAGGGAGGGGTGTAGGGGCTGGAGGAGGTTACAGAGATAGGGAGGGGTGTAGGGGGCTGGAGGAGGTTACAGAGATAGGGAGGGGGTGTAGGGGCTGGGGGAGGTTACAGAGATAGGGAGGAGGTGTAGGGGGCTGGAGGGGGTTACAGAGATAGGGAGGGGGTGTAGGGGGCTGGAGGAGGTTACAGAGATAGGGAGGGGTGTAGGGTGCTGGAGGAGGTTACAGAGATAGGGAGGAGGTGTAGGGGGCTGGAGGGGGTTACAGAGATAGGGAGGGGTGTAGGGGCTGGAGGAGGTTACAGAGATAGGGAGGGGTGTAGGGGGCTGGAGGAGGTTACAGAGATAGGGAGGGGTGTAGGGGCTGGAGGAGGTTACAGAGATAGGGAGGGGTGTAGGGGGCTGGAGGAGGTTACAGAGATAGGGAGGGGGTGTAGGAGGCTGGAGGAGGTTACAGAGATAGGGAGGCGTGTAGGGGCTGGAGGAGGTTACAGAGATAGGGAGGGGTGTAGGAGCTGGAGGAGGTTACAGAGATAGGGAGGGTGTCGGGGACTGGAGGAGGTTACAGAGATAGGGAGGGGTGTAGGGGGCTGGAGGGGGTTACAGAGATAGGGAGGGGGTGTAGGGGGCTGGAGGAGGTTACAGAGATAGGGAGGGGGTGTAGGGGCTGGAGGAGGTTACAGAGATAGGGAGGGGGTGTAGGGGCTGGAGGAGGTTACAGATATAGGGAGGGGTGTAGGGGCTGGAGGAGGTTACAGATATAGGGAGGGGTGTAGGGGCTGGAGGAGGTTACAGAGATAGGGAGGGGGTGTAGGGAGCTGGAGGAGGTTACAGAGATAGGGAGGGGGTGTAGGGGGCTGGAGGAGGTTACAGAGATAGGGAGGGGGTGTAGGGGCCGGAGGGGGTTACAGAGATAGGGAGGGGGTGTAGGGGGGCTGGAGGAGGTTACAGAGATAGGGAGGGGGTGTAGGGGCTGGAGGAGGTTACAGAGATAGGGAGGGGGCTGGAGGGGCTGGAGGAGGTTACAGAGAAAAGGAGGGGGTGTAGGGGCTGGAGGAGGTTACAGAGATATGGAGGGGGTGTAGGGACTGGAGGAGGTTACAGAGATAGGGAGGGGGTGTCGGGGCTGGAGGAGGTTACAGAGATAGGGAGGGGGTGTAGGGGCTGGAGGAGGTTACAGAGATAGGGAGGGGGTGTAGGGGCTGGAGGAGGTTACAGAGATAGGGAGTGTGTCGGGGGCTGGAGGAGGTTACAGAGATAGGGAGGGGGTGTAAGGGGCTGGGGGAGGTTACAGAGATAGGGAGGAGGTGTAGGGGGCTGGGGGGGGTTACAGAGATAGGGAGGGGGTGTAGGGGGCTGGAGGAGGTTACAGAGATATGGAGGGGTGTAGGGTGCTGGAGGAGGTTACAGAGATAGGGAGGAGGTGTAGGGGGCTGGAGGGGGTTACAGAGATAGGGAGGGGTGTAGGGGCTGGAGGAGGTTACAGAGATAGGGAGGGGTGTAGGGGGCTGGAGGAGGTTACAGAGATAGGGAGGGGGTGTAGGGGCTGGGGGAGGTTACAGAGATAGGGAGGAGGTGTAGGGGGCTGGAGGGGGTTACAGAGATAGGGAGGGGGTGTAGGGGGCTGGAGGAGGGTACAGAGATAGGGAGGGGTGTAGGGTGCTGGAGGAGGTTACAGAGATAGGGAGGAGGTGTAGGGGGCTGGAGGGGGTTACAGAGATAGGGAGGGGTGTAGGGGCTGGAGGAGGTTACAGAGATAGGGAGGGGTGTAGGGTGCTGGAGGAGGTTACAGAGATAGGGAGGGGTGTAGGGGGCTGGAGGAGGTTACAGAGATAGGGAGGGGTGTAGGGGCTGGAGGAGGTTACAGAGATAGGGAGGGGTGTAGGGGGCTGGAGGAGGTTACAGAGATAGGGAGGGGGTGTAGGAGGCTGGAGGAGGTTACAGAGATAGGGAGGGGTGTAGGAGCTGGAGGAGGTTACAGAGATAGGGAGGGTGTCGGGGACTGGAGGAGGTTACAGAGATAGGGAGGGGTGTAGGGGGCTGGAGGGGGTTACAGAGATAGGGAGGGGGTGTAGGGGGCTGGAGGAGGTTACAGAGATAGGGAGGGGGTGTAGGGGCTGGAGGAGGTTACAGAGATAGGGAGGGGGTGTAGGGGCTGGAGGAGGTTACAGATATAGGGAGGGGTGTAGGGGCTGGAGGAGGTTACAGATATAGGGAGGGGTGTAGGGGCTGGAGGAGGTTACAGAGATAGGGAGGGGGTGTAGGGAGCTGGAGGAGGTTACAGAGATAGGGAGGGGGTGTAGGGGGCTGGAGGAGGTTACAGAGATAGGGAGGGGGTGTAGGGGCCGGAGGGGGTTACAGAGATAGGGAGGGGGTGTAGGGGGGCTGGAGGAGGTTACAGAGATAGGGAGGGGGTGTAGGGGCTGGAGGAGGTTACAGAGATAGGGAGGGGGCTGGAGGGGCTGGAGGAGGTTACAGAGAAAAGGAGGGGGTGTAGGGGCTGGAGGAGGTTACAGAGATATGGAGGGGGTGTAGGGACTGGAGGAGGTTACAGAGATAGGGAGGGGGTGTCGGGGCTGGAGGAGGTTACAGAGATAGGGAGGGGGTGTAGGGGCTGGAGGAGGTTACAGAGATATGGAGTGGTGCAGGGACTGGAGGAGGTTACAGTGATTGGGAGGGGGTGTAGGGGCTGGAGGAGGTTACAGAGATAGGGAGGGGGTGTCAAGGCTGGAGGTGGTTACAGAGATAGGGAAGGGTGTAGGGGGTTGGAGGAGGTTACAGAGATAGGGAGGGGGTGTAGGGGGCTGGAGGAGGTTACAGAGATGGGGAGAGGGTGTGGGGAGCTGGAGGAGGTTACAGAGAAAGGGAGGGGGTCTAGGGACTGGAGGTGGTTACAGAGATAGGGAGGGGGTGTAGGGGCTGGAGGAGGTTACAGAGATAGGGAGGGGTGTAGGGGCTGGAGGAGGTTACAGAGATAGGGAGGGGGTGTAGGGGCTGGAGGAGGTTACAGAGATAGGGAGGGGGTGTAGGGGCTGGAGGAGGTTACAGAGATAGGGAGGGGGTGTAGGGGCTGGAGGAGGTTACAGAGAAAGGGAGGGGGTGTAGGGGCTGGAGGAGGTTACAGAGATAGGGAGGGGGTGTAGGGGCTGGAGGAGGTTACAGAGATAGGGAGGGGGCTGGAGGGGCTGGAGGAGGTTACAGAGAAAAGGAGGGGGTGTAGGGGCTGGAGGAGGTTACAGAGATAGGGAGGGGGTGTCAAGGCTGGAGGAGATTACAGAGATAGGGAGGGGGTAGGGGCTGGAGGAGGTTACAGAGATGGGGAGAGGGGTGGGGAGCTGGAGGAGGTTACAGAGATAGGGAGGGGGTGTAGGGACTGGAGGAGGTTACAGAGATAGGGAGGGGGTGTAGGGACTGGAGGAGGTTACAGAGATAGGGAGGGGGTGTAGGGGGCTGGAGGAGGTTACAGAGACAGGGAGGGGTGTAGGGGGCTGAAGGAGGTTACAGAGATATGGAGGGGGTGTAGGGGCTGGAGGAGGTGACAGAGATCGGGAGGGGGTGTAGGGGCTGGAGGAGGTTACAGAGATAGGGAGGGGTGTAGGGAGGTATTTGAAAATAAGGAATCCAATGATAAAATGGGGATGTTATTGATGTGGATTTATTTGGAGGATTTGGGCAAGAGGACATTCTGAAACACTCTCCCGAGTCTGGTGTTCCCTCCCTCTCTCCCATCAACACAACATCATGCACGCGTTCGAATTCAGGGTGTACTGAGGTCCAATTCACCCTGATTATCCAGAGAAACAGTGTGGGGAGAGGGAATGGGTGAGATCCCAGTGTCCAGATCGAGGGAATGGGTGAGATCCCAGTGTCCAGATCACCAACAACCTGTCCTGGTCCCCCCCATGCCGACAC
>NW_027591666.1:55000-78917 GCF_964213995.1 Mustelus asterias
AGAGTGTGAGAGAGGCACAGAGAGAGTGTGAGAGAGACACAGAGAGTGTGAGAGAGACACAGAGAGAGTGTGAGAGAGACACAGAGAGAGTGTGAGAGAGACACAGAGAGAGTGTGAGAGACACAGAGAGAGAGAGTGAGAGAGACACAGAGAGAGTGTGAGAGAGGCACAGAGAGAGTGTGAGAGACACAGAGAGAGAGAGTGAGAGAGACACAGAGAGAGTGTGAGAGAGACACAGAGAGAGTGTGAGAGACACAGAGAGAGAGAGTGAGAGAGACACAGAGAGAGTGTGAGAGACACAGAGAGAGAGAGTGAGAGAGACACAGAGAGAGTGTGAGAGAGACACAGAGAGTGTGAGAGAGACACAGAGAGAGTGTGAGAGACACAGAGAGAGTGTGAGAGACACAGAGAGAGTGTGAGAGAGACACAGAGAGAGTGTGAGAGACACAGAGAGAGTGTGAGAGAGACACAGAGAGTGTGAGAGAGACACAGAGAGAGTGTGAGAGACACAGAGAGAGTGTGAGAGACACAGAGAGAGTGTGAGAGAGACACAGAGAGAGTGTGAGAGACACAGAGAGAGTGTGAGAGAGACACAGAGAGAGTGTGAGAGACACACAGGGAGTGAGAGACACAGAGAGAGTGTGAGAGAGACACAGAGAGAGTGTGAGAGAGACACAGAGAGAGTGTGAGAGACACAGAGAGAGAGAGTGAGAGAGACACAGAGAGAGTGTGAGAGAGGCACAGAGAGAGTGTGAGAGACACAGAGAGAGAGAGTGAGAGAGACACAGAGAGAGTGTGAGAGAGACACAGAGAGAGTGTGAGAGACACAGAGAGAGAGAGTGAGAGAGACACAGAGAGAGTGTGAGAGACACAGAGAGAGAGAGTGAGAGAGACACAGAGAGAGTGTGAGAGAGACACAGAGAGTGTGAGAGAGACACAGAGAGAGTGTGAGAGACACAGAGAGAGTGTGAGAGACACAGAGAGAGTGTGAGAGAGACACAGAGAGAGTGTGAGAGACACAGAGAGAGTGTGAGAGAGACACAGAGAGAGTGTGAGAGACACAGAGAGAGTGTGAGAGACACAGAGAGAGTGTGAGAGACACAGAGAGAGAGAGTGTGAGACACAGAGAGAGAGAGAGAGTGTGAGAGAGACACAGAGAGTGTGAGAGAAACACACAGAGAGAGTGTGAGAGACACAGAGAGAGAGTGTGAGCGACACAGAGCGTGTGAGAGAGACACAGAGTGTGAGAGAGACACAGAGAGAGAGAGAGTGTGAGAGAGACACAGAGATTGTGAGAGACACAGAGAGAGAGTGTGAGAGAGACACAGAGATTGTGAGAGACACAGAGAGAGAGTGTGAGAGAGATATAGAGAGAGTGTGTGAGAGACACAGAGAGAGAGAGTGAGAGACACAGAGAGAGAGAGTGAGAGACACAGAGAGAGAGAGTGAGATAGACACACAGAGAGTGTGAGAGAGACACAGAGAGAGTGTGAGAGAGACACAGAGATTGTGAGAGACACAGAGAGAGAGTGTGAGAGAGACACAGAGATTGTGAGAGACACAGAGAGAGAGTGTGAGAGAGATATAGAGAGAGTGTGTGAGAGACACAGAGAGAGAGTGTGAGAGACACAGAGAGAGAGAGTGAGAGACACAGAGAGAGAGAGTGAGATAGACACACAGAGAGTGTGAGAGAGACACAGAGAGAGTGTGAGAGAGACACAGAGAGTGTGAGAGAGACACAGAGAGAGAGAGTGTGAGAGACACAGAGAGTGTGAGAGAGACACAGAGAGAGTGTGAGAGAGACACAGAGAGTGTGAGAGAGACACAGAGAGAGAGAGAGTGTGAGAGAGACACAGAGATTGTGAGAGACACAGAGAGAGAGTGTGAGAGAGACACAGAGATTGTGAGAGACACAGAGAGAGAGTGTGAGAGAGATATAGAGAGAGTGTGTGAGAGAGACACAGAGAGAGTGTGAGAGACACAGAGAGAGAGTGTGAGAGACACAGAGAGAGAGAGTGAGAGACACAGAGAGAGAGAGTGAGATAGACACACAGAGAGTGTGAGAGAGACACAGAGAGAGTGTGAGAGAGACACAGAGAGTGTGAGAGAGACACAGAGAGAGAGAGTGTGAGAGACACAGAGAGTGTGAGAGAGACACAGAGAGAGTGTGAGAGAGACACAGAGAGTGTGAGAGAGACACAGAGAGAGAGAGTGTGAGAGACACAGAGAGTGTGAGAGAGACACACAGAGAGTGTGAGAGAGACACACAGAGAGTGTGAGAGAGACACAGAGAGAGAGAGTGTGAGAGACACAGAGAGTGTGAGAGAGACACAGAGAGAGAGAGTGTGAGAGACACAGAGAGAGAGAGTGAGAGACACAGAGAGAGAGAGTGAGATAGACACACAGAGAGTGTGAGAGAGACACAGAGAGAGTGTGAGAGTTTCACAGAGAGTGTGAGAGAGACACAGAGAGAGAGAGTGTGAGAGACACAGAGAGTGTGAGAGAGACACACAGAGAGTGTGAGAGAGACACACAGAGAGTGTGAGAGAGACACAGAGAGAGAGAGTGAGAGACACAGAGAGAGAGAGTGAGATAGACACACAGAGAGTGTGAGAGAGACACAGAGAGAGTGTGAGAGAGACACAGAGAGTGTGAGAGAGACACAGAGAGAGTGTGAGAGAGACACAGAGAGTGTGAGAGAGACACAGAGAGAGTGTGAGAGAGACACAGAGAGAGAGAGTGTGAGAGACACAGAGAGTGTGAGAGAGACACACAGAGAGTGTGAGAGAGACACACAGAGAGTGTGAGAGAGACACACAGAGAGTGTGAGAGAGACACAGAGAGAGTGTGAGAGAGACACAGAGAGTGTGAGAGAGACACAGAGAGTGTGAGAGAGACACACAGAGAGTGTGAGAGAGACACACAGAGAGTGTGAGAGAGACACAGAGAGTGTGAGAGAGACACAGAGAGAGTGTGAGAGAGACACACAGAGAGTGTGAGAGAGACACAGAGAGAGTGTGAGAGAGACACAGAGAGAGTGTGAGAGAGACACAGAGAGAGTGTGAGAGACACAGAGAGAGAGAGTGAGAGAGACACAGAGAGAGTGTGAGAGAGGCACAGAGAGAGTGTGAGAGACACAGAGAGAGAGAGTGAGAGAGACACAGAGAGAGTGTGAGAGAGACACAGAGAGAGTGTGAGAGACACAGAGAGAGAGAGTGAGAGAGACACAGAGAGAGTGTGAGAGACACAGAGAGAGAGAGTGAGAGAGACACAGAGAGAGTGTGAGAGAGACACAGAGAGTGTGAGAGAGACACAGAGAGAGTGTGAGAGACACAGAGAGAGTGTGAGAGACACAGAGAGAGTGTGAGAGAGACACAGAGAGAGTGTGAGAGACACAGAGAGAGTGTGAGAGAGACACAGAGAGTGTGAGAGAGACACAGAGAGAGTGTGAGAGACACAGAGAGAGTGTGAGAGACACAGAGAGAGTGTGAGAGAGACACAGAGAGAGTGTGAGAGACACACAGGGAGTGAGAGACACAGAGAGAGTGTGAGAGAGACACAGAGAGAGTGTGAGAGAGACACAGAGAGAGTGTGAGAGACACAGAGAGAGAGAGTGAGAGAGACACAGAGAGAGTGTGAGGGAGACACAGAGAGAGTGTGAGAGAGACACAGAGAGTGTGAGAGACACACAGAGAGAGAGAGTGTGAGAGACACACAGAGAGTGTGAGAGAGACACAGAGAGAGTGTGAGAGAGACACAGAGAGTGTGAGAGAGACACAGAGAGAGAGTGAGAGAGACACAGAGAGTGTGAGAGAGACACAGAGAGTGTGAGAGAGACACAGAGAGAGTGTGAGAGAGACACAGAGAGAGTGTGAGAGAGACACAGAGAGAGTGTGAGAGACACAGAGAGAGAGAGTGAGATAGACACACAGAGAGTGTGAGAGAGACACAGAGAGAGTGTGAGAGAGACACAGAGAGTGTGAGAGACACAGAGAGAGAGTGTGAGAGAGATATAGAGAGAGTGTGAGAGAGACACAGAGAGAGTGTGAGAGAGACACAGAGAGAGTGTGAGAGACACAGAGAGAGAGAGTGAGAGAGACACAGAGAGAGTGTGAGAGACACAGAGAGAGAGAGTGAGAGAGACACAGAGAGAGTGTGAGAGAGACACAGAGAGTGTGAGAGAGACACAGAGAGAGTGTGAGAGACACAGAGAGAGTGTGAGAGACACAGAGAGAGTGTGAGAGAGACACAGAGAGAGTGTGAGAGACACAGAGAGAGTGTGAGAGAGACACAGAGAGAGTGTGAGAGACACAGAGAGAGTGTGAGAGACACAGAGAGAGTGTGAGAGACACAGAGAGAGAGAGTGTGAGACACAGAGAGAGAGAGAGAGTGTGAGAGAGACACAGAGAGTGTGAGAGAAACACACAGAGAGAGTGTGAGAGACACAGAGAGAGAGTGTGAGCGACACAGAGCGTGTGAGAGAGACACAGAGTGTGAGAGAGACACAGAGAGAGAGAGAGTGTGAGAGAGACACAGAGATTGTGAGAGACACAGAGAGAGAGTGTGAGAGAGATATAGAGAGAGTGTGTGAGAGAGACACAGAGAGAGTGTGAGAGACACAGAGAGAGAGTGTGAGAGACACAGAGAGAGAGAGTGAGAGACACAGAGAGAGAGAGTGAGATAGACACACAGAGAGTGTGAGAGAGACACAGAGAGAGTGTGAGAGAGACACAGAGAGTGTGAGAGAGACACAGAGAGAGAGAGTGTGAGAGACACAGAGAGTGTGAGAGAGACACAGAGAGAGTGTGAGAGAGACACAGAGAGTGTGAGAGAGACACAGAGAGAGAGAGTGTGAGAGACACAGAGAGTGTGAGAGAGACACACAGAGAGTGTGAGAGAGACACACAGAGAGTGTGAGAGAGACACAGAGAGAGAGAGTGTGAGAGACACAGAGAGTGTGAGAGAGACACAGAGAGAGAGAGTGTGAGAGACACAGAGAGAGAGAGTGAGAGACACAGAGAGAGAGAGTGAGATAGACACACAGAGAGTGTGAGAGAGACACAGAGAGAGTGTGAGAGTTTCACAGAGAGTGTGAGAGAGACACAGAGAGAGAGAGTGTGAGAGACACAGAGAGTGTGAGAGAGACACACAGAGAGTGTGAGAGAGACACACAGAGAGTGTGAGAGAGACACAGAGAGAGAGAGTGAGAGACACAGAGAGAGAGAGTGAGATAGACACACAGAGAGTGTGAGAGAGACACAGAGAGAGTGTGAGAGAGACACAGAGAGTGTGAGAGAGACACAGAGAGAGTGTGAGAGAGACACAGAGAGTGTGAGAGAGACACAGAGAGAGTGTGAGAGAGACACAGAGAGAGAGAGTGTGAGAGACACAGAGAGTGTGAGAGAGACACACAGAGAGTGTGAGAGAGACACACAGAGAGTGTGAGAGAGACACACAGAGAGTGTGAGAGAGACACAGAGAGAGTGTGAGAGAGACACACAGAGAGTGTGAGAGAGACACACAGAGAGTGTGAGAGAGACACAGAGAGTGTGAGAGAGACACACAGAGAGTGTGAGAGAGACACAGAGAGTGTGAGAGAGACACAGAGAGAGAGAGTGTGAGAGAGACACAGAGAGTGTGAGAGAGACACAGAGAGAGTGTGAGAGAGACACAGAGAGAGTGTGAGAGAGACACAGAGAGAGAGAGTGTGAGAGAGACACAGAGAGTGTGAGAGAGACACAGAGAGTGTGAGAGAGACACAGAGAGAGTGTGAGAGAGACACACAGAGAGTGTGAGAGAGACACAGAGAGAGTGTGAGAGAGACACAGAGAGTGTGAGAGAGACACACAGAGAGTGTGAGAGAGACACACAGAGAGTGTGAGAGAGACACAGAGAGTGTGAGAGAGACACAGAGAGAGTGTGAGAGAGACACACAGAGAGTGTGAGAGAGACACAGAGAGAGTGTGAGAGAGACACACAGAGAGTGTGAGAGACACAGAGAGAGAGAGTGAGAGAGAAACACAGAGAGTGTGTGAGAGAGAGAGACAGAGAGAGGGAGAGGGAGAGAGACAGAGAGAGGGAGAGGCCGAGAGAGGGAGGGACAGAGAGAGAGTGTGAGAAGGAAAGAAAGAGACTGAGGAAGTAGAGTCATAGAGGGTCAGAGAGGTTTACAGCACGGAAACAGGCCCTTCGGCCCAACTTGTACATGCCGCCCTTTTTTTTAAACCCTTAAGTTAGTCCCAATTGCCCACATTTGGCCCATATCCCTCTATACCCATCGTGCCCATGTAACTATCTAAATGCTTTTTAAAAGACAAAATTGTACCCGCCTCTACTACTGCCTCTGGCAGCTCGTTCCAGACACTCACCACCCTCTGTGTGAAACAATTGCCCCTCTGGACACTTTTGTATCTCTCCCCTCTCACCTTAAACCTATGCCCTCTAGTTTTAGACTCCCCTACCTTTGGGAAAAGATATTGACTATCGAGCTGATCTGTGCCCCTCATTATTTTATAGACCTCTATAAGATCACCCCTCAGCCTCCTACGCTCCAGAGAAAAAAGTCCCAGTCTATCCAGCCTCTCCTTATAACTCAATCCATCAAGACCCGGTAGCATCCGAGTAAATCTTTTCTGCACTCTTTCTAGTTTAATAATATCCTTTCTATAATAGGGTGACCAGAACTGTACACAGTATTCCAAGTGTGGCCTTACCAATGTCTTGTACAACTTCAAGAAGACGTCCCAACTCCTGTATTCAATGTTCTGGCCGATGAAACCAAGCATGCCGAATGCCTTCTTCACCACTCTGTCCACCTGTGACTCCACTTTCAAGGAGCTATGAACCTGTACTCCGAGATCTCTTTGTTCTGTAACTCTCCCCAACGCCCGACCAATTACTGAGTAAGTCCTGCCCTGGTTCAATCGACCAAAATGCATCACCTCGCACTTGTCTAAATTAAACTCCATCTGCCATTCGTCAGCCCACTGGCCCAATTGATCAAGATCCCGTTGCAATTGGAGATAACCTTCTTCATTGTCCACTATGCCACTATGTAAAAGAGAAAGAGAGAGAGCAGGGAGTGAGTGGCGTAGTGGTATTGTCACTGCATTAGTGATCCGGAGACCCAGGGGTGATGTTCTGGGGGACCCGGGGTTCGAATCCCGCCACGGCAGGTGGTGGAATTTGAATTCAATAAAAATTATCTGGAATTAAGAATCTACTGATGACCCATTGTCGGAAAAACCCATCTGGTTCACTAATGTCCCTTCAGGGAAGGAAATCTGCCATCCTTACCCGGTCTGGCCTACATGTGACTCCAGAGCCACAGCAATGGGGTTGTCTCTCAACTGCCCTCCAAGGGCAACTAGGGAATGGGCAATAAATGGTGGCCCGGCCCAGCGACGCCCATGTCCCGTCAATGAATAAAATAAGATGAATATTTCAAATGGCCAATCATAGAATCATAGAAACCCTACAGTGCAGAAGGAGGCCATTCGGCCCATCAAGTCTGCACCGACCACAATCCCACCCAGGCCCTACCCCCACATATTTTACCCGCTAATCCCTCTAACCTACACATTCCAGGACTCTAAGGGGCAATTTTTAACCTGGCCAATCAACCTAACCCGCACATCTTTGGACTGTGGGAGGAAACCGGAGCACCCGGAGGAAACCCGCGCAGACACGAGGAGAATGCGCAAACTCCACACAGACAGTGACCCGAGCCGGGAATCGAACCCGGGACCCTGGAGCTGTGAAGCAGCAGTGCTAACCCACTGTGCTACCGTGCCGCCAATGGAAATGAACTGACAAGATTTCAAATTTTAAGTCTTTCACTGTAACAAAAGACTAAACCAATACAGACTAAACAACTAATACAGAAGCAAGATAAAAGATACTTCGCATTCAGTAACTGATAGAACAAAAATATATCTCAAGAAAGTCTTCTACGGTGAGCCACGCATCTAACAGATAAGCAGCATTACAGGAACTGTCAGACGTTCATGTCACGCTATCCAAATGAACATAGAACATTTGGTCTGTGTCGCGCGCAAGAAACAATACTTTTCACTGTATATCAGAGCAGGTCAGAGGCTGGGAATCCTGCGGAGAGTAACTCACCTCCTGACTCTCCCCCCCCCCCCCCCCCCCCCCCCCCCCCGCCATCAAAGCCTGTCCACCATCGACAAGAACACAAGTCAGGAGTGTGATGGAATATTCTCCACTCGCCTGGATGAGTGAGACTCCCAACAACACTCGAGAAGCTCGACGCATCAATCTTATGTTTGATCTTAGAACCATAGAAAATTACAGCTCAGAAACAGGCCTTTTGGCCCCTCTTGTCTGTGCCGAACCATTTTTTGCCTAGTCCCACTGACCTGCACTTGGACCATATCCCTCCACACCCCTCTCATCCATGCACCCGTCCAAGTTTTTCTTAAATGTTAAAAGTGACCCCGCATTTACCACTTTATCCGGCAGCTCATTCCACACTCCCCCCACTCTCTGCGTGAAGAAGCCCCCCCTAATATTCCCTTTAAACCTTTCTCCTTTCACCCTTAACCCATGCCCTCTGGTTTTTTTCTTCCCTAGTCTCAGCGGAAAAAGCCTGCTTGCATTCACTCTATCTATACCCATCAAAATCTTATACACCTCTATCAAATCTCCCCTCAATCTTCTACGCTCCAGGGAATAAAGTCCCAACCTATTCAATCCCTATTCAATCTTATAGAGGTCTATAAAATAATGAGGGGCACAGATCAGCTAGATAGTCAATATCTTTTCCCAAAGGTAGGGGAGTCTAAAACTAGAGGGCATAGGTTTAAGGTGAGAGGGGAGAGATACAAAAGGGTCCAGAGGGGCAATTTCTTCACACAGAGGGTGGTGAGTGTCTGGAACGAGCTGCCAGAGGCAGTAGTAGAGGCGGGTACAATTTTGTCTTTTAAAAAGCGTTAAAACAGTTACATGGGTATCATGGGTATAGAGGGATATGGGGCAAACGCGGGCAATTGGGACTAGCTTAGAGGTTTGAAGAAAAGGGCGGCATGGACAAGTTGGGCCGAAGGGCCTGTTTCCAAGCTGTAAAGCTCTATGACTCTCTGACTCACCGAGGCTTCTTCCATAGCACCTTCCAAACCCACCACCTCTGACAACTAGAAGGACAAGGGGGGGGGAGGGGGGGGGCAGCAGATACCTGGGGGACACCCACCACCTGGAGGTTCCCTCCCCCCTCTCCGAGTCACTCACCATCCCCGACTTGGAAGTATATCGTCCGTTCCTTCACTGCGGCTGGGGTCAGGATCCCGGACCTCCCTCCCTAACAGCGCCGTGGGTGTACCTACACCACACACGGGGACTGCAGCGGGTTCAAGGTGGCAGCTCACCCACCGCCTTCTCCAGGGGACGATTAGGGGTGGGCAGTAATGCTGGCCCAGCATGCGACACCCACATCCCGTGAGTGAATTAAAAAGTGTGCAAAGGGGGTATCTGAAAGGGAGGGAGAGAGAGAGAGAGCTGGAGAGGAGAGAAATTCGAGAGATTTACAGGAAGACCCATGGGAGAGAGGGATGGAAGTCCCAGAGAGAAAGAGAGAGACATCCCAGGGAGAAAGATCTGAGGACTTGATTTGATTTATTATTGTCACGTGTATTGAGATAAAATGAAAATTATTGTTTCTTGCGCGCTATTCAGACAAAGCATACCGTTCATAGAGTACATAGGGGAGAAGGAAAGGAGAGGGTGCGGAGTATAGCGATACAATCATAGCTAGGGTGTAGAGAAAGATCAACTCAATATAATGTACATCTTTGGACACTAAGGGACAATTTAGCATGGCCAATCCACCAAACCTACACATCTTTGGACACTAAGGGACAATTTAGCATGGCCAATCCACCTAACCTACACATCTTTGGACACTAAGGGACAATTTAGCATGGCCAATCCACCCTAACCCGCACATCTTTGAACACTAAGGGGCAATTTAGCATGGCCAATCCATCTAAGCTGCACATCTTTGGACACTAAGGGACAATTTAGCATGGCCAATCCCCCTAATCTGCACATCTTTGGACACTAAGGGGCAATTTAGCATGGCCAATCCATCTAAGCTGCACATCTTTGGACACTAAGGGACAATTTAGCATGGCCAATCCCCCTAACCTGCACATCTTTGGACACTAAGGGGCAATTTAGCATGGCCAATCCACCTAACCTACACATCTTTGAACACTAAGGGACAATTTAGCATGGCCAATCCACCTAACCTTCACATCTTTGGACACTAAGGGGCAATTTAGCATGGCCAATCCACCAAACCTACACATCTTTGGACACTAAGGGGCAATTTAGCATGGCCAATCCACCTAACCTACACATCTTTGGACACTAAGGGGCAATTTAGCATGGCCAATCCACCTAACCTACACATCTTTGAACACTAAGGGACTATTTAGCATGGTCAATCCACCTAACTTACACATCTTTGAACACTAAGGGACAATTTAGCATGGCCAATCCACCTAACCTACACATCTTTGGACACTAAGGGACAATTTAGCATGGCCAATCCACCTAACCTGCACATCTTTGAACACTAAGGGACAATTTAGCATGGCCAATCCACCTATCCTACATATCTTTGGACACTAGGGGGCAAGTTAGCATGGCCAATCCACCCAACCTACACATCTTTGGACACTAAGGGGCAATTTAGCATGGCCAATCCACCTAACCCGCACATCTTTGGACACTAAGGGACAATTTAGCATGGCCAATCCACCTAACCTACACATCTTTGGACACTAAGGGACAATTTAGCATGGCCAATCCACCTCACCTGCACATCTTTGGACACGAAGGGACAATTTAGCATGGCCAATCCACCCTAACCTACACATCTTTGGACACTAGGGGACAAGTTAGCATAGCCAATCCAACTAACCTACACATCTTTGGACACTAAGGGGCAACAGTGGCACAGTGGGTTGGCACTGCTGCCTCACAGTGCCAGGGACCCAGGTTCAATTCCCAGCTCGGGTCACTGTCTGTGTGGAGTTTGCACCTTAAACCCGTGCCCCCTAGTAATTGACTCTTCCACCCTGGGGAAAAAGCTTCTGACTATCCACTCTGTCCATGCCTCTCATAATCTTGTAGACTTCTATCAGGTCTCCCCTCAACCTCCGTCGCTCCAGTGAGAACAAACCAAGTTTCTCCAACCTCTCCTCATAGCTAATGCCCTCCATACCAGGCAACATCCTGGTAAATCTTTTCTGTAACCCTCTCCAAAGCCTCCACATCCTTCTGGTAGTGTGGCGACCAGAATTGAACACGAGATTCCAAGTGCGGCCTCACTAAGGTTCTATAAAGCTGCAACGTGACTTGCCAATTTTTAAACTCAATACCCCGGCCGATGAAGGCAAGCATGCCGTATGCCTTCTTGACTACCTTCTCCACCTGCATGGCCACTTTCAGTGACCTGTGTACCTGTACGCCCAGATCTCTCTGCCTATCAATACTCTTAAGGGTTCTGCCATTTACTGTATATTTCCTATCTGTATTAGACCTTCCGAAATGCATCACCTCACATTTATCCGGATTAAACTCCATCTGCCATCTCTCCGCCCAAGTCTCCAACCGATCTATATCCTGCTGTATCCTCTGATGGTCCTCATCGCTATCCGCAAATCCACCAACCTTTGCGTCGTCCGCAACCTTACTAATCAATCCAGTTACATTTTCCTCCAAATCATTTATTTCATATAAAGACACAAACTCAATTTACAGGATAATGATTGGAATGCGAGTCTAAACAGGTGATCAAGTCTTTACAGGTACAGACAATGTGAGTGGAGAGAGGGATAATCACAGGTTAAAGAGGATTGAATTGTCTCAAAGCAAGGGCAGCGATTCCAAATAAACCTGTTGGATTTTAACCTCCTGTTGTGAGACTACTTCAATAATTAAATCAAATCAAATCAAATTGACTCTGTCTACACTTCCCGCTGCCTCGGGGAAAGCAGCCGGCACAATTAAGGACCCCCCCACGCACCCCGGACATTCTCTCTTCCACCTTCTTCCGTCGGGAAAAAGATACAAAAGTCTGAGGTCACGTACCGACCGACTCAAGAACAGCTTCTTCCCTGCTGCTGCTGTCAGACTTTTGAATGGACCTACCTCACATTAAGTTGATCTTTCTCTACACCCGAGCTACAATCCCTGAGGCATTGTGGCGTGCCTCAGGGATCAGTGTTGGGACCGCAATTGTTTACGATTTACACAGATGATTTGGAGTTGGGGACCAAGTGTAGTGTGTCAAAATTCGCGGATGACACTAAGATGGGTGGAAGAGCAAAGTGTGCAGAGGGCGCTGAAAGTCTGCAAAGGGATATAGATAATCTAAGTGAGTGGGCGAGGGTCTGGCAGATGGAGTACAATGTTGGTAAATGTGAGGTCATCCATTTTGGTCGGAATAAAAGCAAAATGGACGATTATTTAAATGGTAAAAAATTGCAGCATGCTGCTGTGCAGAGGGACCTGGGTGTCCTTGTGCAGGAATCTCAAGGAGTTGGTTTGCAGGTGCAGCAGGGAATTAAGAAGGCAAGTGGAATTTTGTCCTTCATTGCTAGAGGGATGGAGTTTAAAAACAGAGAGGTTATATTGCAGCTGTATAAGGTGCTGGTGAGGCCACACCTGGAGCACTGTGTACAGTTTTGGTCTCCTTACTTGAGAAAGGATTTACTGGCACTGGAGGGGGTGCAGAGGAGATTCACTAGGTTGATTCCGGAGTTGAGAGGGTTGGCTTATGAGGAGAGGCTGAGTAGACTGGGGCTATACTCATTGGAATTCAGAAGAATGAGGGGAGATCTTATAGAAACATACAAGATTCTGAAGGGAATAGATAAGATAGAAGCAGGGAAGTTGTTTCCATTGGCGGGTGAAACTAGAACTAGGGGGCATGGCCTCAAAATAAGGGGAAGCAGATTTAGGACTGAGTTGAGGAGGAACTTCTTCACACAAAGGGTTGTGAATCTGTGGAATTCCCTGCCCAGTGAAGCAGTTGAGGCTCCCTCATTGAATGTTTTTAAGGCAAGGATGGATAGATTTTTGAACAGTAAAGGAATTAAGGGTTATGGTGAGCGGGCGGGTAAGTGGAGCTGAGTCCATGAAAAGATCAGCCATGATCTTATTGAATGGCGGAGCAGGCTCGAGGGGCCAGATGGCCCACTCCTGCTCCTAGTTCTTATGTTCTTCTGACTGTAACACTACATTCTGCACTCTCTCCTTTCCTTCTCTATGAACGGTATGCTTTGTCTGTACAGCGCGCAAGAAACAATACTTTTCACTGTATGTTAATACATGTGACAATAATAAATCAAATCAAATGTGGGGGATCTGATTAGTAAGTTTACGGATGACACGAAGATTGGTGGAGTTTCTGATAGTGCCAGGGATTGCCAGAGGATGCAACAGGATAGAGAGAGATTGGAGACTTGGGCACAGGAATGGCAGATGGAGTTTAACCCGGACAAATGGTGGTGAAGAAGGCATTCGGCACGCTTGGTTTCATCCGTCAGAACATTGAATACAGGAGTTGGGACGTCTTGTTGAAGTTGTACAAGACATTGGTAAGGCCACACTTGGAATACTGTGTACAGTTCTGGTCACCCTATTATAGAAAGGATATTATTAAACTAGAAAGAGTGCAGAAAAGATTTACTAGGATGCTACTGGGACTTGATGGTTTGAGTTATAAGGAGAGGCTGGATAGACTGGGACTTTTTTCTCTGGAGCGTAGGAGGCTGAGGGGTGATCTTATAGAGGTCTATAAAATAATGAGGGGCACAGATCAGCTAGATAGTCAATATCTTTTCCCAAAGGTAGGGGAGTCTAAAACTAGAGGGCATAGGTTTAAGGTGAGAGGGGAGAGATACAAAAGTGTCCAGAGGGGCAATTTGTTCTCACGGAGGGTGTTGAGTGTCTGGAACGAGCTGCCAGAGGCAGTAGTAGAGGCGGGTACAATTTTGTCTTTTAAAAAGTGTTTAGACAGTTACATGGGTACGATGGGTATAGAGGGATATGGGCCAAACGCAGGCAATTGGGACTAGCTTAGGGGTTTAAAAAAAGGGCGGCATGGACAAGTTGGGCCGAAGGGCCTGTTTCCATGCTGTAAACCTCGATGACTCTAAATGTGAGGTGATGCATTTTGGAGGATCAGGTTTAGGTGTGAATTATACTGTAAATAGCAGAACCCTGAGGAACATTAACATACAGAGGGATCTGGGCGGCAGGTCCACAGTTCCCTAGAAGTGGCAACACAGGTGGCCAAGGCGATTGAGAAGGCGTATGACACGCTTGCCTTCATCAGCCGGGACATTGAGCACAAGAGTTGGGTAATTATGTTGCAGCTATATAAAACCTTGCGTGCAGTTCTGGTCACCGCACCTACCAGAAGGTCATTGAAGCTTTGGAGAGAGTGCAAAGGAGGTTCACCAGGATGTTACCCGGTCTCGAGGGTGTCGGCTATGAGGAGAGATTGAATAAACTAGGATTGTTTTCGCTGGAAAGACGGAGGCTGAGGGGAGACCTGGTCTACAAAATGATGAGAGGCAGAGACAGGGTGGAGAGTCAGAGGCTTTTCCCCCAGGGTGGAAGAGTCAATGACAAGGGGGGCACAGGTTCAAGGTGAGAGGGGGAAAGTTGAAGGGAGACATGCGGGGGAAGGTTTTCACGCAGAGAGTGGTGGGTGCCTGGAACGCGCTGCCAAGTAAAGTTACATTTATTTATTAGTCACAAGTAAGGCTGACATTAACACTGCAATGAAGTTACTGTGAAAATCCCCTAGTCGCCACACTCCAGCACCTGTTCGGGTAACACTGAGGGAGAATTTAGCGCGACCAATGCACCCTAACCCGGCACGTCTTTCGGACTGTGGGAGGAAACCGGAGCACCCGGAGGAAACCCACGCAGACATGGGGAGAACGTGCAGACTCCACACAGACAGTGACCCAAGCCGGGAATCGAACCCAGGTCCCTGGCGCTGTGAGACAGCAGCGCTAACCCGCTGTGCTACCGTGCTGCAGAAGGACTTGGACAGGTTGGGAGAGTGGGTAAAGAAGTGGCAGATGGAATACAATGTGGGAAAGTGTGAGGTTATGCACTTTGGAAGGAGGAATGGAGGCATCGACTATTTTCTAATTGGGACAGTGCTTAGAAATCAGAAGCACAAAGGGACTTGGGAATCATTGTTCAAGTTTCTCTTAAGGTTAACGTGCAGGTTCAGTCGGCAGTTAGGAAGGCAATTGCAATGTTAGCGTTCATGTCGAGAGGGCTAGAATACAAGAGCAGGGATGGACTTCTGAGGCTGAGGCTGTATAAGGCTCTAATCAGATCCCATTTGGAGCATTGTGAGCAGTTTTGGGCCCCGTATCTAAGGAAGGATGTGCTGGGTCTTGGAAAGGGTCCAGAGGAGGTTCACAAGAATGATCCCTGGAATGAAGAGCTTGTCGGATGAGGAACGGGTTGAGGACTCTGGGTCTGTACTCGTTGGGGTTTAGAAGGATGAGGGGGGGACCTTATTGAAACTTACAGGATACTGCGAGGCCTGGATAGAGTGGACGTGGAGAGGATGTTTCCATGAGTAGGAAAAACTAGAACCAGAGGGCACAACCTCAGGCTAAAGGGACACTCCTTTAAAACTGAGATGAGTGGGTGGCACAGTGGGTTAGCACTGCTGCCTCACAGCGTCAGGGACCTGGGTTCAATTCCCGGCTTGGGTCTGTCTGTGCGGAGTCTGTGCGGAGTCTGCACGTTCTCCCCGTGTCTGCGTGGGTTTCCTCCGGGTTCTCCGGTTTCCTCCCACAGTCTGAAAGACGTGCGGGTTAGGGTGCATTGACCCGAACAGGCGTCGGAGTGTGGCGACTAGGGGAATTTCACGGTAACTTTCACAGTAAGCCTTACTTGTGACTAATCAATAAACTTTTTTAACTTCACTTCTTCAGCCAGAGAGCGGTGAATGTGTGGAACTCTTTGCCGCAGAAGGCTGTGGAGGCCGGGTCATTGAGTGTCTTTAAGTTTAGGGTTAAGTTATTAAGTTTTAAGTTGTGTATTAGTGTCACAAGTAGGCTTACATTAACACTGCAATGAAGTTACTGTGAAAATCCCCTCGTCGCCACACTCCGGTGCCTGTTCGGGTACACTGAGGGAGAATTTAGCATGGCCAATGTATCTAACCATAGATAGGTTCTTGATTAATAAGGGGATCAGGGGTTACGGGGAAAAGGCAGGAGAATGGGGATGGGAAAAGGATCAGCCATGATAGAATGGCGGAGCAGACTCGATGGGCCGAGTGGCCTCATTCTGCTCCTGTGTCTTATCATAGAATCCCTACAGTGCAGAAAGAGGCCATTTGGCCCATCGAGTCTGCACCGACCACAATCCCACCCAGGCCCCACCCCCATATCCCTACACATTTACCCACTAATCCCTCTAACCTACGCATCTCAGGACACTAAGGGGCAATTTTAGCACGGCCAATCAACCTAACCCGCACATCTTTGGAGTGTGGGAGGAAACCGGAGCACCCGGAGGAAACCCACGCAGACACGAGGAGAATGTGCAAACTCTACACGGACAGTGACCCGAGCCGGGAATCGAACCCAGGTCCCTGGAGCTGTGAAGCAGCAGTGCTAACCACTGTGCCACCCCTATTATGGTCTTATAAAAATGAACATTGAAGCAACATAACTCAGAGGCATTTCTTTTGTTTATTGTAGATTCATTATTGTAAAAACAGTTACAAATATTCACACTATGAATATGGAAGATACATTCCCAATGGCGAATGCCATCCATTTATCAATAGCCTACAATTACTACCTTCTATTAGGAGGGGTTCATTGTCGGTTACAGTTTTCCTGGGCATTGCCCTCTCAATACACCTCATAATTTACAAATCGACAGACATTAGTACAACACAACAAACTAACTTTATACAAGAAAAAATGAGGAACCGTATGAGGAACGGTTGAGGACTCTGGGTCTGTACTCGTTGGAGTTTAGAAGGAGGCATACACTATTTTCTAAATGGGGAAATGCTTAGGAAATCAGAAACACAAAGAGACTTGTGAGTCATTGTTCAAGATTCTCTTAAGGTTAACGTGCAGGTTCAGTCGGCAGTTAGGAAGGCAAATGCAATGTTAGCATTCATGTCGAGAGGGATTGAATACAAGAGCAGGGATGGGCTTCTGAGGCTGTATAAGGCTCTGGTCAGACCCCATTTGGAGTATTGTGAGCAGTTTTGGGCCCCGTATCTAAGGAAGGATGTGCTGGGCCTTGGAAAGGGTCCAGAGGAGCTTCATAAGAACATAAGAAATAGGAGCAGGAGAAGGCCATCTAGCCCCTCAAGCCTGCTCGGCCATTCAATAAGATCATGGCTGATCTGATAGTGGGTTCAGTTCCACTTACCCGCCCACTCCCCATAACCCTTAATTCCCTTAATGGTAAAAATCTATCTATCTGTGACTTAAACACATTTAACGAGGTTGCCTCGACTGCTTCATTGGACAGAGAATTCCAAAGATTCACAAGAATGATCCCTGGAATGAAGAGCTTGTCGTATGAGGAACGGTTGAGGACTCTGGGTCTGTACTCGTTGGGAGTTTAGAAGGATGACGGGGGGATCTTATTGAAACTTACAGGATACTGCGAAGCCTGGATAGAGTGGACGTCGAACGACACAAAGATTGGTGGATTTGCGGATAGCGATGAGGACCATCAGAGGATACAGCAGGTTATAGATCAGTAGGAGACTTGGGCGGTGAGATGGCAGATGGAGTTTAATCCGGGCAAATGTGAGGTAATACATTTTGGAAAGTCTAACACAGAGAGGAAATATACAGTAAATGGCAGAACCCTTAAGAGTATTGATAGGCAGAGGGATCTGGGTGTACAGGTACACAGGTCACTGAAAGTGGCAATGCAGGTGGCGAAGGTAGTCAAGAAGGCATACGGCATGCTTGCCTTCATCGGCCGGGGCATTGAGTTCAAAAATTGGCAAGTCATGTTGCAGCTTTATAGAACCTTAGTTAGGCCGCACTTGGAATATAGTGTTCAATTCTGGTCGCCACACTACCAGAAGGATGTGGAGGCTTTGGAGAGGGTACAGAAAAGATTCACCAGGATGTTGCCTGGTATGGAGGGCATTAGCTATGAGGAGAGGTTGGAGAAACTTGGTTTGTTCTCACTGGAGCGACGGAGGTTGAGGGGCGACCTGATAGAAGACTACAAGATTATGAGGGGCAGAGTGGATAGTCAGAAGCTTTTTCCCTCAGGGTGGAAGAGTCAATTACTAGGGGGGCACAGGTTTAAGGTGCAAGGTTTAAAGGAGATGTATGAGGCAAGTTTTTTTGACACAGAGGGTGGTGGGTGCCTGGAACTCGCTGCCGGGGGAGGGAGTGGAAGCGGATACGGTAGTGAGTTTTAAGGGACGTCTGGACAAATCCATGAATAGGATGGGAATAGAGGGATACGGTCCCCGGAAGGGTAGGGGGGTTTTAGTTCAGTCGGGGGCAGCATGGTGGGTGCAGGCTTGGAGGGGCCGAAGGGCCTGTTCCTGTGCTGTAACTTTTTTTGTTCTCTTTATGTCTAATGGTCATATGAAAATGAACATTGAAGCAATAACAACTGAGTGGGGAGCTCCAGGGAACACATTAAGTCAATTAAGGTCGGGTTGGGGCCATTTCCTTGTCCTGGGGACCTGGAATGGTGAAGGTGGCTGGAATAAAACATGTCCACTCCGGGACACACGTCCACTTTCGGTCGGCCACCCGCCCGCTGACGTCAGCTCCCCGGCACCTGTCAATCAAAGTAGACGTCACGTCCGGCGGGAGGGCCGCCGACCCCCATATCCGGGTTGCCCGGGAGGAGGTCCGCCGCGCCGGGGGAGATGGCGTCATGTCCTGTCCGGCGGGGAGGGAGCGTCAGTTCCGGTCCGCCGCGGCGGGCCGTCCACCCGGAACGCGCCGCCCGCCCGCCTGTAGTTCCGGTTCCGGTGTTGGGGGGAAATGGCGGCCGCCTTGAGGACGCTGGCCCAGCAGGTGGGGCTGCGAGGAGAGGCCGGGGATCCGGGCCTAGGGCGGAGGGATGGCAATCCCAGGCCTTTAGGATCATCTGGAGGGAATTATGAGGGTCTGGAGTGGGAGGGGGTGAGGAAATGGGCTAGTACAGGGGGGAGGGGCTGAATGGCCTGTTCCTGTGTAACAGGCTGGAGAGAGAGGGGCTGAATGGCCTCCTCCTGTCCCTGTGTAACAGGCTCGGGGAGAGGGGCTGAATGGCCTCCTCCTGTTCCTGTGTAACAGGCTCGGGGAGAGGGGCTGAATGGCCTCCTCCTGTCCCTGGGTAACAGGCTCGGGGAGAGGGGCTGAATGGCCTCCTGTCCCTGTGTAACAGGCTCGAGGAGAGGGGCTGAATGGCCTCCTCCTGTTCCTGTGTAACAGGCTCGGGGAGAGGGGCTGAATGGCCTCCTCCTGTCCCTGGGTAACAGGCTCGGGGAGAGGGGCTGAATGGCCTCCTGTCCCTGTGTAACAGGCTCGAGGAGAGGGGCTGAATGGCCTCCTCCTGTCCCTGTGTAACAGGCTCGGGGAGAGGGGCTGAATGGCCTCCTCCTGTTCCTGTGTAACAGGCTCGGGAAGAGGGGCTGAATGGCCTCCTCCTGTCCCTGTGTAACAGGCTCGGGGAGAGGGGCTGAATGGCCTCCTCCTGTCCCTGGGTAACAGGCTCGGGGAGAGGGGCTGAATGGCCTCCTGTCCCTGTGTAACAGGCTCGAGGAGAGGGGCTGAATGGCCTCCTCCTGTCCCTGTGTAACAGGCTCGGGGAGAGGGGCTGAATGGCCTCCTCCTGTCCCTGGGTAACAGGCTCGGGGAGAGGGGCTGAATGGCCTCCTCCTGTTCCTGTGTAACAGGCTCGGGGAGAGGGGCTGAATGGCCTCCTCCTGTTCCTGTGTAACAGGCTCGGGGAGAGGGGCTGAATGGTCTCCCTGTGTGTTGCGGATTGGTTTGGACGGTTCTATTGGTGACCCCCCCTGTCTCTCTGTCCCGCAGCTCGCCACAGCAAACGCTCACATCAGCAACGTCATCCGGCAACTCCGCGATGGAGAGTTCCCAACGGATAAGGTGAGAGTCCGGGGAGGCTGGAATGAAGAGCTTGTCGGATGAGGAACGGTTGAGGACTCTGGGTCTGTACTCGTTGGGAGTTTAGAAGGATGAGGGGGGGATCTTATTGAAAGTTACAGGATACTGCGAGGCCTGGATAGAGTGGACGTGGAGAGGATGTTTCCACGAGTGGGAAAAACTAGAACCAGAGGCACAACCTCAGGCTAAAGGGACGATCCTTTAAAACAGAGATGAGGAGGAATTTCTTCGGCCAGAGAGTGGTGAATGTGTGGAACTCTTTGCCGCAGAAGGCTGTGGAGGCCGGGTCATTGAGTGTCTTTAAGACAGAGACAGATCGGTTGTTGATTAATAATGGGATCAGGGGTTATGGGGAAAAGGCAGGAGAATGGGGATGGGAAAAGGATCAGCCATGATTGAATGGCGGAGCAGACTCGATGGGCCGAGTGGCCTCATTCTGCTCCGATGTCTTGTGGAGGCAGGCTGGCAGTCGGTGTCAGCCCTGCCTGGAACCAAGGTGAACAGGGACAGTTTAAGACGCTGGGTGTCAGCATTCAGAACGTGAGGCCACACAAGGAGAAGGAGAGAGAGAAAGACTTTGATTTGATTTATTATTGTCACATGTATTAACACACAGTGAAAAGTATTGTTTCTTGCACGCTATACAGACAAAGCATACCGTTCATAGAGAAGGAAAGGAGAGGGTGCAGAATGTAGTGTTACAGTCACAGCTAGGGTGTAGAGAAAGATCAACTTAATGCGAGGTAGGTCCATTCAAAAGTCTGACAGCAGCAGCAGGGAAGAAGCTGTTCTTGAGTCGGTCGGTACGTGACCTCAGACTTTTGTATCTTTTTCCCCCGACGGAAGAAGGTGGAAGAGAGAATGTCCGGGGTGCGTGGGGGGGTCCTTAATTATGCCGGCTGCTTTTCCCCGAGGCAGCGGGAAGTGTAGACAGAGTCAATGGATGGGAGGCTGGTTTGCGTGATGGATTGGGCTACATTCACGACCCTTTTGTAGTTCCTTGCGGCCTTGGGCAGAGCAGGAGCCCAGACCAAGCTGTGATACACCCAGAAAGGATGCTTTCTATGGGGCATCTGTAAAAGTTGGTGAGAGTCGTAGCTGAGAAAGTAGAGGCGTTGGTGGGGCTTTCTTAACCATAGTGTCGGCATGGGGGGGACCAGGACAGGTTGTTGGTGATCTGGACACCTAAAAACCTGAAGCTCTCGACCCTTTCTACTTCGTCCCCGTTGATGTAGACAGGAGCATGTTCTCCTTTACGCTTCCTGAAGTCGATGACAATCTCCTTCGTTTTGTTGACATTGAGGGAGAGATTATTGTTGCCGCACCAGTTCACCAGATTCTCTATCTCATTCCTGTACTCTGTCTCGTCATTGTTTGAGATCCGACCCACTACGGTGGTGTCGTCAGGAAAATTGGAAATTGAGTTGGAGGGGAATTTGGCCGCACAGTCAGAGGTGTATCAGGAGTATAGTAGGGGGCTGAGAACACAGCCTTGTGGGGCACCGGTGTTGGGGATGATCGTGGAGGAGGTGTTGTTGCCTATTCTTACTGACTGTTGCTGTCTCTCTCTCTGACAGAGACAGCAAGAGAGAGAGGGAGGTGGAGAGGTTTAAAGAGGGAATTCCAGAGTTTAGGGCCCCCAGAGAGCTGAAGGCACGGCCCCCAATGGCGGAGCGATGGGAATCGAGGGATGCTCGAGAGACCGGAATTGGAGCAGCGCAGAGATCTCGGAGAGTCACAGGGAGCTGGAGGGGGTGTAGGGGCTGGAGGAGGTTACAGAGATAGGGAGGGGGCTGGAGGAGGTTACAGAGATAGGGAGGGGGCTGGAGGAGGTTACAGAGATAGGGAGGGGGCTGGAGGAGGTTACAGAGATAGGGAGGGGGCTGCAGGAGGTTACAGAGATAGGGAGGGGTGTAGGGGCTGGAGGAGGTTACAGAGATAGGGAGGGGGTGTAGGGGCTGGAGGAGGTTACAGAGATAGGGAGGGGGCTGCAGGAGGTTACAGAGATAGGGAGGGGTGTAGGGGCTGGAGGAGGTTACAGAGATAGGGAGGGGGCTGCAGGAGGTTACAGAGATAGGGAGGGAGTGTAGGGGCTGGAGGAGGTTACAGAGATAGGGAGGGGTGTAGGGGCTGGAGGAGGTTACAGAGATAGGGAGGGGGTGTAGGGGCTGGAGGAAGTTACAGAGATAGGGAGGGGGTGTAGGGGGCTGGAGGGGGTTACAGAGATAGGGAGGGGGTGTCGGGACTGGAGGAGGTTACAGAGATAGGGAGAGGTGTAGGGGGCTGGAGGGGGTTACAGAGATAGGGAGGGGTGTGGGGGCTGGAGGGGGTTACAGAGATAGGGAGGGGGTGTAGGGGCTGGAGGGGATTACAGAGATAGGGAGGGGGTGTAGGGGGCTGGAGGAGGTTACAGAGATAGGGAGGGGGTGTCGGGGCTGGAGGAGGTTACAGAGATAGGGAGGGGGTGTAGGGGGCTGGAGGAGGTTACAGAGATAGGGAGGGGGTGTAGGGGCTGGAGGAGGTTACAGAGATAGGGAGGGGGTGTAGGGGCTGGAGGGGGTTACAGAGATAGGGAGGGGGTGTCGGGGCTGGAGGAAGTTACAGAGATAGGGAGGGGTGTAGGATCTGTAAGCGGTTGCAGAGATAGGGAGGGGTGTAGGGGGCTGGAGGAGGTTACAGAGATAGGGAGGGGGTGTAGGGGGCTGGAGGGGGTTACAGAGATAGGGAGGGGTGTGGGGGCTGGAGGGGGTTACAGAGATAGGGAGGGGGTGTCGGGGCTGGAGGAAGTTACAGAGATAGGGAGGGGTGTAGGGGCTGGAGGAGGTTACAGAGATAGGGAGGGGTGTAGGGGATGGAGGAGGTTACAGAGATAGGGAGGGGTGTAGGGGGCTGGAGGAGGTTACAGAGATAGGGAGGGGTGTAGGGGGCTGGAGGAGGTTACAGAGATAGGGAGGGGTGTAGGGGGCTGGAGGAGGTTACAGAGATAGGGAGGGGTGTAGGGGATGGAGGAGGTTACAGAGGTAGGGAGGGGTGTAGGGGCTGGAGGAGGTTACAGAGATAGGGAGGGGGGTAGGGGGCTGGAGGGGGTTGCAGAGATAGGGAGGGGTGTAGGGGGCTGGAGGAGGTTACAGAGATAGGGAGGGGGGGTAGGGGGCTGGAGGAGGTTACAGAGATAGGGAGGGGTGTAGGGGGCTGGAGGAGGTTACAGAGATAGGGAGGGGGGGTAGGGGGCTGGAGGAGGTTACAGAGATAGGGAGGGGGTGTAGGGGGCTGGAGGAGGTTACAGAGAAATGGAGGGGTGTAGGGGGCTGGAGGGGGTTACAGAGATAGGGAGGGGGTGTAGGGGCTGGAGGAGGTTACAGAGATAGGGAGGGGGTGTAGGGGCTGGAGGAGGTTACAGAGATAGGGAGGGGGTGTAGGGGGCTGGAGGAGGTTACAGAGATAGGGAGGGGGTGTAGGGGGCTGGAGGAGGTTACAGAGATAGGGAGGGGTGTAGGGGGCTGGAGGAGGTTACAGAGATAGGGAGGGGTGTAGGGGGCTGGAGGAGGTTACAGAGATAGGGTGGGGGTGTAGGGGGCTGGAGGGGGTTACAGAGATAGGGAGGGGGGGTAGGGGGCTGGAGGAGGTTACAGAGATAGGGAGGGGTGTAGGGGCTGGAGGAGGTTACAGAGATAGAGAGGGGGTGTAGGGGCTGGAGGAGGTTACAGAGATAGGGAGGGGGTGTAGGG